>NC_000080.6:11070000-11272500 GCF_000001635.26 Mus musculus | reverse complement strand
AAGTGCTTGGAGCACTAGACAGCCAGTTCTAGGCCTCTCCTCAGACCAGAGCCTGGGGTCACACAAAGAAAAGGAGAAGACCTCAAAGTGATTTTTTTTTTCCACAAGCACATTTCATTTCGGTGGTACCTGAGAGTTAATCAGTGCTCCTTACAACACTAAAGGCCATCCCCAGCCTCTGTTCAGGGAGGTAGGCAACGAACAACTTTGTATTTCTGCTGAGCAGGGCAATTACTTCACTATTCAGATCCATTTAACCTCTAGGCCTCTTCAGGCTGCTCCAGTGACCCTGTCCAACTGAGGGCACCTTTGGTCAAGGGTACACTGAGGCTCACCAAGACTGGAGGTGACATGAAATCGTACGAACAGTGTTACAGAAGACAGGGGACATCCATATGAGACTGTCCTGAGTAATAAGTTTTGTGTAAGATCTTGAAGCCACAAGTGAAAATAAAAGAAATGAGCAAGTGGGAGTATGTCAAATTATCTTCTATGTAGCAAAAGAACAACTGAATGAGGAGACAGACTCTGGAGATGTTTGTAAACCTGAATCTACTAAGGAATCGACATCTGACCCGTCCAGCAGATCCAGTTATTCGAGGATCTCGAGGGGACCTCCTCCTAATAACCAAATGGGGGGTAGAGAGAGACGAGGGTCTTGTACGAATAACGACACGGAAACCGTTCTGAAGTTGTATCAAGACCCCAATGTATTGAGAAAGGTCCAAGGTTTAAATGCACAAGCAAAGGGGGAAGTACAGATACTTATCAGTGGGAGGGGTAGGGCAATACAAGCAAAAGGGGAAGTAATTATCAGTGGGAGGGGTAGGGCAATGCAAGCAAACGGAGAAGTACTTATGGGAAGGGGGGCAATAGAAATTCTTTCTTTTGACAGCTACACGGGGAAGCAGGAACTTGGGTGGTGTCAGGGTGTGGTCAGGAGAGCGGTGATGACCCAGGGCTGGAACATCCCGTACTTCTCGGAATCCATGTGTCGGTGGCCCACCTTTGACCCTCTTTTCTTCTGGGGGGGGGGGAGAGGCCCAATTCAGAGATCAGGACAATAGCGTTGCCTTAATGGCTCCCAACAGACATCCAAAGTATATGAAAAACTTCAGCGACTAAGCAGAAGTAAAATGGTCCATTTAAGAAAGGACCCAAATAGATGATGTTTCTAAAAAGAAGAGATATGACTGTCCATTAGATCCATGAACTAAATGATTGACAGTAAGAAATAGAGAGAATAAAATTAAGATACGTCTTTTAGAATAGTCACTAGTAGAAATAACAGAGATGTGTTTTGGTAAGTAGAGGAAAATTCTTAACACACTGTAGAAAGGATCTTAAATTAATTTATCTGTTTGTAAAACAGTATGGAAAGTTCTTCCACCCCCAAGATGAAAGAAGCAGCATAAGATGTAGCAATCTCACCTGTTACTGTTTACCACAAGGATTTATAACCAATATGCTGAAGAAAGGCCTAGAGACCAGTGTTCACTGCAGAGTCATTTAGTCAGTGCCAAAGAAGAGAAACCTGGTTAAAAAGTTAACAGGAAGCATCCCCAACCCAGAGATCGATAAGAGTATCTGCAATCCAGGAAGTTCTAAGCCCACCAATCAGATTCAACTTAACTAAATCGGCCTGAAGTTTTAGTATAATCAAACTCTGGAAGGTTAAGGAAGAGAGAAAAGGAAGCAGTAGGGCTGTCCATGTTCTCTGGCAGTAGACTCGCAGGAACTTCATCAGCTGGGAAACAGTGACATAATATTTCCACACTGAAATAGCAAACCTGTTAATCCAGTTTGCTTTCTGCTTCTATGATAGAACATTCTGAAATTCCAAAGCCACTTAGAGGAGGAAAGGCTTTATTTGGGTTCTTCTTCCAGGTCAGTCCTTCAGTGAGGAATGCTAGGCGGGAACTCATTCGAGAACTGGAAGCAGATGCCACGGAGGCATTCTGTTTGCTGGAATGCTCAGGCTCATGATTAGCTCCATTTCTTCTAGACCAGACCTTGTGCCCAGCGAATGGTACTGCCCATAGTGTGTTGGGCCTTCATCCATGAACTACTAATCACAGCAACCCATGTAGACATTCCCAATCTTTCAATTAAGATTTCTTTTTCAGGTGACTTGTCTAGGCTCACGCTGGCAGTCAAAGCTAACTAGAATACCTGTCAACTAAGAACACTATAGCCAGCAAGGGTACCCTGTGGAAATCAGTTGAGAGAATGTATGTCTACCATACTTGAAACTTAATAGATGCTTACTGGGGGTTTTTAAGCTAAAAGCCAGTGATTTTGATGAGTAAATGGCATACTTAAGAGGTATATTAGGAGGTATAGAAATTACGTACATGAGTAAATACAAATTTAAATTGTTCAAATTGTAAGCATTGTGCCTAACCACCTTTAAAAGGAAGACTGAAAATCCAAAAATGATTGTATTAATATGATCATATTAATGTTTAGAGATAAGCTGAGAGACCAAATCTTTTTAAATTCAGACTTCATTTTAGAAAACTTAAGCTCAGATAAACTAACAGGCCACCACCAAGTGTTAGTTTCCAAGTCACCCTCCAACAAAACCAGAGCCTAGCTCCAGTCTCTAGGCTAACTCCAACAGACCAGGATCTCCCCCAACAATTTAGCATTTCCATGTTAACTCCCAACAACCCCACCCCCTGCCTGAGGGCAGCCAATACAAAGTGAAATAGAAGTTAAGATTTTGGTTTGACTCCCTGCACCAGCCAGTTATGCTAATGGCCATAGTAGCTTTCCAATTAGATTCTGGCCAGGCTAGAAGTGCATGTTTCCCACTTGCTGCTTTCTATAAAGCTTTACCCCAACAGATATTGGCAGCTCCTCTCCACAAAAACCATTCTGCCTGTCAGTGGTGGGCTCAGGGGTCTGAGCTAGCTCGCTCAAATAAAGATCCTGTTGTGATTTGCATTTGATGGGTTCCTGTTTGTTTTGGGGGGTTCACTAACACTTTCCTGGCACTATGAAGCCGTATACACACACACACACACACACACACACACACACACACACACACACACAAAATGCAAAATATGACATCAAACATTTAAAATACAGAATCAAGCGCAAATGTATAATTCATTTTAGTATGTTTTTAATCAGTGCATTAGTATTTTTATTAATGTATTTTATTTGTGTTTTTATTAGTGTATTTGCTCTTTCTTGTAAAATTTCTAACATTAGAGGCAGGTTAATGTTAATTTCCAAGCAAAGATCTATTATATACAAATGAAAAGTGATAAAGAAGGAATTAAAATATAGTAGCTACGTTAGAGAATCAAGTTATGGGTCCACCAACAGACAAGTGACTAAAAAGAAAGCATGAAGCCTTAGGAGAAGCATTCCTCTCATCTGCTACAGCATGAATGGAATTGGAAATGTGCTAAGTGACATGAGCCAAGCAGAAAGGTGACTCCTGTATATGTAGATCCCAAAATGACTGGGCCCAGAAAGAGAATGGAGAGGTCATTAGTACAGGCTTTGAGTAGAAGCAATGAGGTGATTTTCACAGGATACTAGACCGCAGTTAGATGGGAGGCTTCATTGCATCTCTGGCCTGTCTTCCTTCCTTCCTCCCATCCTCTCTTTTCCTTTTTGAGTTTTGTTGTGCACAGAGAGGAATATAGCTAATTATTGTACATTTTATTGCTGCAGGAGCAGTGGATCTTAAATGTCATCACCTATAGTATCAAATGGTTAAGGTAATAGATGGGTTGGCTGGCTTGGTTTGGATTTTCACATTGTGTTACAAAATCATAATGCCATCTTGTTCTTTATAAATATGCACAGCTAAAGTATATCAACTTAAAATTTAAAAAGGAGAGGAAGAGGAGAAGGAAGAGGAAGAAGAAAGAAAGAAAGAAAGAAAGAAAGAAAGAAAGAAAGAAAGAAAGAGAGAGAAAGAGAGAGAAAGAGAGAGGGAGAGAGAGGAGAGGGAGAGGGAGAGAGAGGAGAGGGAGAGGGAGAGAGGGGAGAGGGAGAGGGAGAGGGAGAGGGAGAGGGAGAGGGAGAGGGAGAGGGAGGGAGGGAGAGGGAGAGGGAGGGAGGGAGAGGGAGAGGGAGAGGGAAGGAGGTAGAGGGAGAGAGAGAGAGAAAGAGAGAGAAAGAGAGAGAAAGAGAGAGGGAGAGAGAGGAGAGGGAGAGGGAGAGAGAGGAGAGGGAGAGGGAGAGAGAGGAGAGGGAGAGGGAGAGGGAGAGGGAGAGGGAGAGGGAGAGGGAGAGGGAGAGGGAAGGAGGTAGAGGGAGAGGGAGGGAGGGAGAGGGAGAGGGAAGGAGGTAGAGGGAGAGAGAGAGAGAAAGAGAGAGAGAGAGAGAGAGAGAGAGAGAGAGAGAGAGAGAGAGAGAGAGAGAGAGAAGCATCAGTCAACAATCCAAGCTTCTACTTTGACAGCATAGGGTGCAGACTGAGGCCTGGTCTTCCTCCACCTGTGCCTGTCTGGGTATGTTTCTGTTCCAGGGGTGGCTCTTTCCTGTGGTACACTCTTCAAGAGACACAGTAACTGTGTCTTCTAAGTTAATAACTTAGCCTTCTAGACATCCTGCTGGGATGGAAAGGGATCCACTGCAAGTGTCCTGTAAGATGCTGATTGCACCTCAGCAATTCTGTCCAGAGCCAGTTGTTGGGAATGACCCTGATGAAAGGGAGGTGCCTGAATACCTTGGCTCCCTGGCATCATATAGTGGGATACACAGGACTTGGTGGTCATGACGCAGAGGCCTTACTGGATGCTGATGATCAAGATGATGAGGGAATTGAAAATAACATTGGTAGCAAAACTAACAGACTATCTGCAAAATGGGCCAAGCCACAATCTTAGTTCTCATGAAATTAAGGGAAAATACAATAAATATTTTGGAATAAAGTCTGTTTAATTCTTAGTGTGTAAAATCAGAGCACAGAAGTAAAATAGAATCCTCGGTAATTCAAAGACCTTTAATACAACAACTGACTTTCATCAGTGACTTCACTTTCTTTAACAAAAGCCATTGAATTAAACAGTGTGATATCTCCACCTCTCAGCTTTCATTATAAAGTATGGCTATATTTTGAAGGACTGATAAAAGAATAAACAAAAAGTGTACATCCAATGTCTGCATTGAACACTTTATTATAAGCAGTGGAGTAATGAAGGATAAGAAATATTGAAGAAAAAGGAGAGACCTTCACAGAGGTACAAGGAAACCTAAATTTACAGTCAATCAATATGGATTAACCTGATTTATCTAGTACCTTAAGGGAGCTAGGGGGATGTTTGTGTAGGACACACACACACACACTCACACACACACCCACACACACACACCTATAATTGTGAGACCTAATTAAGCAATCTCTGTTGACTATAACAAGTATCTCACATCCTATAGCCTTACTTGAATTTTACTTCAATTATTGTATCATTTTAAAAATATGGAAACTAGTAATGGACCATGACTCTCTTGGAGTTTGCAGCAGGGGAGAACCACACACCTTTAGGCCTGCCAGTGAGAGAAGGAAGTTTGCTGCACTGTGGTGAAAACCGCAGCTCTGGGAGAAAAGACTTGGCAGGGGTGGCATCTGTCTGAGGAATGTATCTGCTGCTGTCTTGCAGGGAGTGAGCCTGGATCCACAGACTGCTCTCCCACAGCTACCGATGAGGGAAACCTTTGAGAACACCAAGGACAAGGAAGCTTTGTGGGTTCAGAATCGGTTCCCGAGCAGATAGTAGGAGGGACACTGATTGAATGTGGGACAAACAATATTCAATACAGTTTTCCCCAAGAACATCACACAATTACAACAATCAACCAAATATTTTTTTAAAAGAAGTATCTCTGGGCTACCTAGGCAAACCAGCTATTTGTGAGGATCAAAACTGTAGGGATTTGGATTATGTTTTAAGATGAAAAATATTTGAAAATAATTGCCTCATATTTGAATGCCTGCCTTTGCTTTTTATGATAGGTGATTATGGAAATACTACTAAGCCATGATAGACATCAGTTTGGGTTTGAAAACATATCCTAGCATTTGACTCTGCTCAGCATTTTCCTTATTGGGTGACCTTGGGCAACTTACTGAACCTCAATGAGTTTCTGTTTACTCATCTGCAAAATAGATGTGATAATATCTCCTTCTTAGAATGGTTGTGTAGCTGCTACAAGAACGAAATGAAAGTTGCGTGTGAAGGCACCTGGTAGGCACTCAATACATTCTGATTGAATTTGAATCACAAATTCCAAATTAGTAGCTTCAAAATTCATGAGGTAAGGCCACAAGTTAAAATTAAGAGTGAATTTTTAAAAGGGGAAGAAAAATCTGTGTTTAGCCTGTTAATGTCATCTACCACTCAATCAACAATTATGATAATAGGATCAGCAAACTGTTCTCTATTGATGGATCTTTCACTATGTTTTGATTACAAATGTGAAGTCTTATCAGGATTCATATCCTATTAAGAATTCAATGATTTTTTTTAATTATCTGATAATCTGCTTTGAAAGACAGACGAGAGAGAAAGAGAGAGAGAGAGAAAGAGAGAGAGAGAGAGAGAGAGAAAGAGAGAGAGAGAGAGAGAGAGAGAGAGAGAGAGAGAGAGAGAGAGAGAGAGAGAGAAAGAGAGAAGAATCAAGTTATTTGCTGTGGGTTGTTGGTTATAATGGTTACACCAAGAATTTGAACTCCACCTTTTTAATCTGAAGGATGAGAGTGACTGGCAAACAGCAGCTCCAAGGCAGCCTGAGGTACATCTTTTTTGCAGCCCCTCACAAATAGGTTGCCATGGTAATGTTGACAATCACAAACTCTTAATAGCAACAGCTGACAGTGTGGGAGAAAAATAAATATCACAGGTAGAGTTTGCATCCAGAAGCACTTTAATTCCTACATCAGTAGCCCCATTTCCTTTTTAGTCACAGGCTCAGACTCGATGATTATAAACATTTATCAATTATAGCAATCTTTGTTTCTATTAATTATCCTTTTATTGGCACACTTTTCAAGAACAAGCCAGCTGTACATTCCTAATAGACAGGTGTATTTTAAACATAAAAACTACCCTGCTGGGCCAGAGCCACATTCTTTGATTTTTTTATCAATGACAGAAACCTCTAGAATTGTATCAGTTCCCTGACTAAAGAAACTTTAAGATGGCTAAAGATTTGCTCTCGATAGAATTTTAAAAAACAAAACAAAACAAAAAAGACAAAACCCAAAAGCTAAGGCAGCAGGGCTTACCTGAGTGCCTGACACTGTTAGAATCAAAGCATTTCCTCCTTGACCCAAATCTACACAGAGTGCTGTGACGAGGCTATGACTACAGACACCATGAGAGCAGATTCTCCCTGAGTGTTGTGTGGTACCAGCTCTCTTACACGGGGAACAGTGCTCATCACACAGTAGATCCAGTAAAGCTTGCTGTTTTGGTGGGTGTGATTCAGCAAAAGATTTTATAGAAAACCAGGGAGGACTGGGAGTAGGGTTTTTTTTTTTTTTTTGGCAGAGTGTTTGCCTAGTGTTGTGGGAGGTCTTAGGTTCAATTTGAATGGAAGGAAGGAAGGAAGGAAGGAAGGAAGGAAGGAAGGAAGGAAGGAAGGAAGGAAGGAAGGAAGGAAGAGCCTGGGAGTAAATACTTTAATCTTGAGGTTGTAAAGTTTCTGATACAACTAGCCCACTCTGCTGTTGAATGAAAGCAGAATTTGGTGTGGAAATGAAAGGGCATGACTGAGTCAATGAAACTTTATTTATAAAGACAGGCAAATACTGGAGTTTGCTCGTAGACAATGTTTTACTAACCCTTCATGTCAGCCTCAGTTCGGAGCATGGACTCTTCAGCTGGAACACACACATCTGTCTTGGCACTGTAGATCATTACCTGTGACACAGGTTCTAGGTACAAGGAGGGAGTTGATAATGATTAGGATTTCATGGGTGAACACACACACACCACCACCACACCACACACACACACGTATTGTATGCAGATATTCCTATAATTCACACACTTCCTTATAGGCTCTCTGGCCTTCATAACATCCTCTGTCTGTCACACTTATCGTGGAGAAAGCTGGGATGAGTACAGTAGGTTATCATAGCACTTCCCTATTGTGTCTCTTGCTTTCTCAATCTGCTCTCTACATAGTAGTCATCCAAGTGGTCTCCTTAAGATGTACATCAGCTCTTGCCACTTCCTTGCACCCCATGGAGGGAACATTAAATCCAAGCTCCCATACCTCACATGGTGTCCAATTTTCAGTGTCTCTCTAGTCCCTCTCCTCTTCCATGCCTCTGTTTCTGTTCCCATCACACTCATGGAATAGCTGAGATTTCTTTCTAGTATTTCAGCATTTCTCCCTCAGCCCTCCGGGGCCTGTTCTCAGCTGCACTGCCTTGGACTGAGCTCCTCCCAGAGTCTTGCCCTGCTCGCTTCTCAGTCTGAAATTCCTGTGCCTAACCTGGCACCTAATATATGCAAGTAGTGCTAGTAAGGTAAAGGCCTCCAGGCAGGATGAGCTAGGTTATTGGCAGGCCCTGGTGCAAATAGAAATTCAGGTTTTCTTGTGCAAAAATTTACTCACAATTTTAAGAGAGCAGCAGTAGACCATTAGATCAAGAGCCTTTTTAAGGTTACATAGCCCTACCTCTAGGTACTTCATGACATCTCTCTAGACTCAGACTTCTCCTGTATAATACAATAGAGTCCAACCCCCTTCATGGCATATGTATGGTCCATATAGGAGTTCCCATGAGCAGCACGTTGCAGCAGCACCCGGCCACACACCACACACTGCACACAGCATTACTGAAAATCCAGCTTCCCCTATGTAAGACAAAGTGTCTGGAACACCAATTTTCTAGCTCTCTTTCTCTCTGAATAACCTCCCTAGTAACTCTCCCAAGTGACTAACCCAACAGTATCAAATAGGACCGGAATGTGGGTGTTGCTTGCAAATTATTTTGACACATTCAAGGTATGGACCGACAGCATATTTGGCTTGCTGAAAGAAATGTGTCAAACAGAGTTAGCTGTTATAAAAACTGGCTTGACAATAGCTAAATCATGTCACCCTTCTGAGCCTACCACTGACACCGGAATGATAAATAATACCTGCCACCCACCCTTCTGACAAGAGCAAGGCAAGCTTGAATTGGATTAGGAAGAAGGCAGTTGAAAACTTTGATTTTCTTAGAGAGAGGGGATCTGTAGGCACTGCTTGCCAGAATCCATGCATATTGTCAGTCACCCTGTTTACTTGGTCTGTGTAGCTCTGGTTACTGCATGCATTGTGTGACAAATCAATTGCACCTTGAATGGAAACTCTTCACAGATGCTCACATTTTGATTTATTTTTGTGGTACAGCCAGCAATTCAAGTTAGCTGAGAAAGGCAGGGAAGAAGAGAAGCATGCATTTACATTTATATTGTGGTCCTCAGGGTTCTGTGAAGTTCTATGGATGGTGGGACACAGCCTGCTTCCCCTGGAGGGGGAGGCTTAGCTCATTGTCTGACTGATGAAGATCTGGAGTCTGCTTTTTATCAGTAGTTTCTCTTTGGCAGTAAACGCCAAAATGAAGTGGAGAAAGAGTATTCATGAAGTACGTAATACACACACACACACACACACACACACACACACACACACATTTCTGCTTGGCATCTGAGAAGTTACAAGGGGGCCATGAAGGATCTAAATGGGACAAGGATCAAACCTCTTTAAGTATCCACTGTCCAGTCTGTAGGATATAGTTAGAATGAATGGCTAGCTTCTCCTTGACCCTCTAAATTGACTGTCCTTCCTTTTTTTTTTTTTTTTTTTTTTTTTTAAGAATAATGACTTCTCCTAAATTACACTACTAAGGTCTCTGCTTCTTTTCAGGCTGGCCAATGGGCAGCACCTGCCCTCTTCTGGGATGGCAAAAGAAAGAAATTTTATGACATTTTTTCCCCAAGCTTCTCTTGAAAGTATTGCGTTGGGTTGACTATGAATTTGTCCAGATCAGCTCTGACCAACTTATGAGACCAGGTTTAGACAACACAGTGCAGATCCAGGGATGATGACAGAGCCCAGGTCCCTACGCTTTTATAAATAGCATTTCGGTAAATAAGCCCTTCTGACAGTTTAATCTTGAGCATGCTATTTGTTCTCTGTTGGGATCCTAGTATATACATAAATAATAATCACAGTAGCTACATCCTGTGGATGATGTCTAAGTCAAGTGGGTTTACATGCCTGTAAAAATGCTTAGGATAGAAGAGAAACTTAGGTCACATAATTGCCTAAGGTTACACTGTATTGTCAAGCATCTAAGAAGCATGAATTTATGCCCCTATCTAATCAAGGTTCAATTAGAAAGCTCTATCTAGGACTCTGGGATCAGCCAGTTAGAACATTCTCTCTAACTGCATCACGATGTCACCCAGAGCAGTTACTGTGACTTACAGTTGGACTGGAGAGAGGAACATTTTCTCCATGACTTTCCAGATCACCTCCTATGTGGTGCTGGTGCTTGTAGACCCAGTTTTGATGGTTTTATTATTGTTCTAAAATTCTCTGCACTTAGTACTACTCCGTATTGCCCATCACCACAGGGAGGCTCTACCTGCCTATCTTGGTATGGTACTGCATAGGTACTTGACATGGTACCTACATGTGGCTTTCCTGGGAAACCAGCATAGGAGGGGCACTAAACGGTCCAAACCTGGGAAACAGCATAAGCCAAACTTGAACCTTGTTCAGACCATGTCCAAAACCCTTACTACCAATGGACTTCCTCAATGATGGCAACAATTCACTTTCTTACTTGTTGGATTTTCTGTCACTCAAAAAAAAAAAAAAAAAAAAAAGCCAACCTAAAGCTTCCTTTCTAATATGTGTAGTTGGCATTTGGATTTGAAGCCAATTCTTTCTGTTTCTAAAGATTGGCATTTTCATCTGCTTATTTTCCTCATTATCTGACTTTTATAGATCAAACCACACCTCATTTCCCTTCAGATGAGGTTTTTTTCCCCATGATGCTCTTTGCAATGCTGGTTTCATGAAGGAAGCCGAGCCTGTGCTAGGATCTCACACGGTCCTGACTTTGTGCAAGTTACCCACAACCCCCTGCTTTCCCTCTGTGCAGTAGGAGACTGGACATGACAAGTCATTTCTACTTCTAACGTTTTGTGGGCACTCCCACATAATGACAGAACCAGTCTTTGAACTAGAACGGTCACTTTAGTCAGAAGCTACTCTAAATTTGTGCCAACTAATAAAAATAATGGAGGAAACTTACTTTTTCACGTGGAGATATAGATCATTTTGTCTACTGCACATTACTTTCCTTTAATTCAAGTTTCCTGAAATAGTTTTGTTCTACATTTTAGTGATTTAGATCATACTCTCTAATCATGTTTCTGAAATCTCTTAAATCTGAAAGGTTTACCTCTATGGAAGTAAAGGATAGGCAACTTGAGGACAGGGTCACTCTAAGGGTTCTGAGATTTTACCTCAGCTTGTCCCCTCAAGAGTTCCTGGGTGCTTTCTTTCTTTCCAAAGTACAGTCCCTTTCTTTTTCACCATTATCTCTCCTCATGTTCCTACCTCTTTGAATACACATTTGTTCAGTTAGCCAAAGTAGACAACAAGAAATCTTGGCTCCTGTTTACTAAGTCTTAGGGACCCATCTTCTCCACAGTTTTCAGTTCTTGAGTCATCTAAGCTGCTGGGCACAAGATGGGAGGCTGTAAAGAAGCAAAAATTAATTTTTTTTATATGTTAAGTGTTTAGAAGTTCAAAATCAAGATGTTAGTGAGATGGATTCCTTCTGGAAGGTTCTGCACGACAGCACTTACTTGGTTCTCCTGTAGGTCTGTGTGGTGGCCGCCTGTTCTTGATGCTCCTTGCCAGTGGGTACATCACTCCAGTCTTTGTTCCCATCTCCACAGGTCCTTCACTGTGCTTCTTTGCATTCTCTCACATTTCTTGAGAATCTTTCATTACGTTTTGATCCCATCCAGAGCTGGCATTTGGATCCTTACCTTAATTCCACCCTCAAAGACTTTCTTTATAACATTATATTTTGAGGTTGTTGCTCAACACTAATTTTGTGTGTGGGATACAATTAAATCTACTACAAAGCCTTTCTCCCCATGATCACACTGTGATTTCCAACTCTTCTGACAACAGACTCCTCTGTCCCCCAACAGTAATTTTTTTTGGTCTGTCTCCAGCTTTGTCTTTCTAATCTTTGCTTAGGCTTTCATGGTTTCTACTCAGTTCATTGTTCCCTTGCCTTCCCCATGACAAGGGATGATCTTCAAGAAATAGTTGAGCTAAAATAGGTTCTTGACATGTTGGAAGAAAGAGCTCCTGGCTGACTATACTCACTCTTCCCCTCTTTCTGACTACAGAGTCCTTATGGGTAAGGACAGTGATGGCCCAGCTACAACTCTACTTTCCAGAATCTGCAACAGCTTTGGCTTTTGTAAGAGACACATGGCATAGTTTTGGCCAAATAAAAATAAATGGACTTCTCAGAGAGGTAAGCAGATCTGTCTGGTACTTTTACTGTGTGCCTTGCTTTTTTCTCTTCTCTTCTCTTCTCTTCTCTTCTCTTCTCTTCTCTTCTCTTCTCTTCTCTTCTCTTCTCTTCTCTTCTCTTCTCTTTTCCCTTCCCTTCCCTTCCCTTCCCTTCCCTTCCCTTTCCTTCCCTTCCCTTCCCTTTCCTTTCTTTTCTTTTTCTCTGCTTGGTATAGAGACAAGGTGCTGAAGGTATGTCATCATGTTGTGAATATGGGTCAAGCCCATATTCAGAGAGGCTCTATAGAGCAGTGGGAACCCCCTAAATCCTTCCAGGGTCTGTGATCTCTGCACCAGCCCTAAGCAGCATACATTACACACCATTGTTTGAGTAGGAAAAAGAAAAAGTATCTGTCACATTCAAAGGTAGCTCCATTCTGAACTAGGGACACATATCTATGTCTAACATGATCCTTAACTTTCCTACCTCTGTGTACTAAACTCTGGTTCTACCAAAGTGTTTTGTATCTTACAAAAACTGCATTCTGTTTTTCTACCTCTGTAGACTATATTTCTCCAGATTGGCCTGGAGCTCACAGATATCTGCCTACCTCTGTTCCTAAGCACTTGGATTAAAGGCTTGCATTGCCACACCAAGTTGGGTTTAGAATTTTTATTACATTGTATGCATCACAAGTCTAGGACTTTGATATTTATGCCATAGGACTCTTATTTCAGAGTCCCTTTCTCCAGTTCCTTCCTTTTGTGCAACAGTGCCTTGGACAATGTCCATTGAGCATATGTTAGATGTTGGATACATGTAATGAAGACAGAAAGAGCACATTGAGACACACTGCCAACACTTAGTGCATTGAGCATAGCTATAACTTAGAGAAGAGAATAAATTAAGATTGTGGGTTTTCTAAGGAGAGAGCTGAGAGTGGAGTTAACAGTGGATGTGATACTAGAGTTTGTTCTTCCAGAGAGATAAGCTGAGCTGAGCCTCAGCAGCAGGACCCATATGACACAAGGATTAAAGTTGGGGAAGCTTGGAGCAGAGCTCAGCCTTGACAGAAGGAAGGAAAGAAGAAGGATAAACCTGGAAATGTGAGGTGGTTCACCTCAGGGGAAACTTTGAACGACAAGCCCTCTGGTGCTCTGCCAGTCTTGTTATCTGGATCATAGGTCACTCCAGATGACCTCAAATGGCTTGACTTAACAAAGTTCCCACTTGTGATTTTTAAGCTCTGTGATGGTGAGAAGTAATTTTCGTTCAACAGGATCGATACTTCCCAGTTTGAATTTTAATCTTGCCCTTGGTAAAATCCCCTCCTGGGTTCTATATTGTGAATATACAACAAAGATGGCACCTGAATTCCACATAGCCATAGGTGTTCTTATTTGACACTTTTCAGCATATCATGGGGCTGAGCCATGGTGCTAAGCAGGTTAGACATAGTAAAAGTATTTGTGACTTAAGATCTTTTCAGCTTACAGTAGGTTGGTTGAGACATAACACAGCATTCCTGGAAGGTCTTGAGGTATTCCTCTCTATTACCTGCTCTCTACTTTCCCTTTAATAGCAGAACATTTTATTGTAGTCAGGCAGTTCACAGCCTCTTTTGCAGCCGTGTGTGCTGTGTGAATAAGTCCTGGTCATTGACACAAAAATCAAAAAGTCACATGGACTTTAAGAAGGATCAGTGTGTGCTCTGACTTTTCCTTCATCCACTGAGAAAGTAAGGGCTTAAGCGCAGAAATCAAATAGCTATGTTAGACTATGAAAGTGGCACTGCCTGCCATGCAGGTCTTTGACTAAGGATGCCAAAAACCTGGTTTCAGATGGCCAGAGCAGTTTTCAAAAGACTTTCTACACAACAGCGAAAGGCATCCCTTTCCTTTAAGACATTGTTACTTGTGACTTCTTTTCTTACAGGTGAATCTTGCTTACTTCATATGTCACCTGAGTGCAGTGCTAAGAGAGCTGGGAGGAGAAAAATGAATCTTCCATAGGGCTAACTGTTAGTCCTGGGCATGTGTCCCATGCTGTTTCTCTCTCCTTTTCAAAACTGTAACTACTGGAGTGAGACTTACTGCTCCCAGTCATGCTCACTTCTTTGCTGCCCTTTCATAAAGTCTTTTTTCTGTTTTAAGAATTTGCTATAGCCCATTGCTATGAGGAGATAAGCCAGGAATTTACATGGAGACAATATACATCGATGCTGTTAGGGCTGTGATGAGTTATTTATTGATGCATAACAATTTTTCCCCCAAGCCTGGCAGCTTAGCACAATGAACATTTACTGTGCCCCGGTTTCTGTGCGTGAGGAACACAGAAATGGGTTCTTTGGGGGCTTCTGGCTGGGGTGCTATATTGTAAGGTTGAGTCATCATCCTGTCTATAGTTGGGGCTTCTGTCATCTCCATGCTCATATGGTGGGCTGGAGTATCATTTCCAGGCTCAATGATGTAGCTGTTGACAAGCCTCTGAGAATCTGTTAAGTTTCCTTGGGTGGTTGCTGCAAGCTTTCGTTGTGACACCATATGGACTGCTCCATAGTCCGCCTGAGTGTCCACATGATGTGACAATAGTGAACTGAATGGGAGAGGGGGGGAGAGACCAATTCAGAAGCTACAGTTTAGTTATTACCTAATTTTGGAAATGGCATCCTATCACTTATGCCATATGCTATCTGCTGCAAGCTGCCAGTAAATCTGGCTCACACTCAAAGGGTGGATATTCCACAAGACATGAGTATCAGGAGGGGGAATCATTAGGAGTACCTTGGAAGTGGCCCATTATTTGTGTACCTGTTAAATGCTTTAATTCCTGGAGATAGCATCTCTTTTTATATTCTGATATATATATATATAATAAATTCTCTTATAATATACCTGTTATATGGCGTATTAGTTGCTTTTATGTTGCTATGAAAAAACACCACGACAAAGACAACATATAGAATGGTTTATTTGGGCCTATAGTTCTGGGGGAATAAGAGTCCATCCCCATCATAGTAGGCAGGCATGCAGCTGGAGCAGGAAGCTGAGAGTTTACACCTCGGATTACATCCATAAAAGCTTGAAGGAGAGAGATAGCCAACAAAATGGTGTATTTTAAATCCTTAATGCCTTCTTCCACCAAGGCCATACCTCCTAAAAGTCCCCAAATAGCACCACCAACTAGAGACTAAATACATGAGCCTACAGGGGATATTCTCCTTCAAACAACTTCAGATTGGTTATTTTCTGAGTTGGTGGCCCAGCAGTATATTAATTTAAGTATCAATATTTACTGAGCATCTACTTGATGCCAATCATATGCAATGGATTGGATATAGAACAGTAAATAAAATAGGTTTAGTAGGAGTCCTGGGCCCGGACAGTAGGTGATACTCAGTTTACCTCACTGACAGTCCCTCCTCCAATATAAGCAATAGGAGATTGTCACGTGTTTTTACTTGTTCCTTCAGTCTTGGTCATCTGTCTCTCTAGATAATCAGTAAGGGGTCACCTGAACCGAAGGGATAGAGCAAGAGCCTCTCTACTACATCTTATGAGGAAAGTAGTGGGAAAGGGTTGGAAGGGAAAGATTTTCCTAGAACAGGCTTGGTTTTTAGTACTAGCCCCATCTGCTTCGAGTTACATGTAGTTGTGCACCCTGCTTATCCCAAACCGATTTTCCCTCTCAGTGAATGAAAATAAACCTAGTGTGTGATCTCCGTTTTATAAGAGTTAAATGACAAAACGTATGTGAAATGCACAATGCAGAATGTGGCACACAACACATCAAACAATGATACTGACTCAGAAACACGACTTCGTGGTGATTTTCAATGATGTCACATGTTCAGATGTAGAAATAACGTTGGAAAGGAATTTTTCCACAGATAATCCACTCCATCAAATTATTTATATGCTACTTCAAGTCCTTCTGTGAAAGAAAGTAAGGCTGGGTATAAATAAATTAACTAATGAAGAAAAGGGATCTGCATTTGGACTTCGTGCAACACTAATCCTTTTTGCAATTGAGACATAATCTTTAGGTAAACAGAGAATATAGAATATGTTCAGACTAATAGCGTTCACTCAAAATGGTCAAATGTTTAGCGTACCTGATGTAAGTGCTAGCCAGCCCTCGGCACCCTGTAGAACATACTCTTTCCTGGTAGCAAGCTGTCTGGCTTCTAAATGTGCACCTACCCTTTCCAGTACTTCATGTTTAAATATACTTGGGAATTTTCACACATGTGTACATACTGAGAATGATGAACCGCAGTTTTAAAAACATGTTGTAGAAATGCCAATTTCCAGATGGATTTGTTTTGCTACCAAGTTAGTTAACACTTGATTCACGAAATAGCTGGTGGAAAGGAGATGTGGAGTGGGTACTTATACCCAAACAGGGTGAAACCTGCCAAGGAATAGATGTCCAAAAGGAACTGAGAAAATGAAGTAAGTACTCAAATGATCTCCTCAAGATATCTCATCAGAGCGATGGAGAGGAAGGAAGGCAAGAATTCAGAGCATACAAGCTGGAGGCTGACCCTTAACGCTTTCAGCACTAAGGGTGCAGAAGAAACCATAATTTGTGTCTTGATGAGCCTGCTTGCTTTGTTATTCAATGGCTAAACGTAGGCAGGAGAACAAAGGCTTACATCTATTACAGTTCCTTGTTTTTCTTTTTTTCTTTTTTTTGTTTTGTTTTTCTTTTTTCTTTTTCTTTTTGTTTTCTGTTTTTGTTTTGTTTTTTTAAATCTCTCACAAAAGGCATAACCCAAGAACATCTGAAGGAGTTGAGAGAAAATTTTTCCTGTATGTAAATATGCTCTGGTTTAATCTGGAAAATGTACTGATGCTGTCTTGCCATTACTTATATATAAGCTGACTTTCTGTATGAGGTGGCCAAGGTGCAACATTGAGATATAGAATGGATGGAGTGTAATAGCCAGTCTCAGCTGCTAGACTTTGTGTCAGTGCCATCTCTGCTGACCACTGGGCAGTGTTGCGGATGGCCGTTCTGCACTTTGCTTTACCTCCTCAGAAGCAGTGCCTGCCCTGAGCTCAACAAGACTGAGACAGAGAAAACCAAAACAAACATCTCTGTTTCTCCTAAGTTTTCCATGGCTGTATAAGGTACTTTTCTCACTGCTGTGGTCAGTTATCCCAGATAAAGCATCTTGATGGAGGAAGGGTTTATTCCAGCTCATTGATAATACAACACACCATGCATGAAAGGTGGGTGGCTGGTCAAGTTGAGACCACAGTCAGGAAGCAGACAATAACTTGCTTACTTCTCATTTTTGTTCAGTCAGGGATCTAAGCCCAAGAAAAGGTGCTGCCTGTATTTGGCTGGGCCTTACCATCTCATTTAACCCAATCTAGTATCTCCCTCAAAGACTTGAGTTGTTTCCTAGATGATTCTAAATCCTATCAAGTTGACAATATTAACCATCATACTGGGGAAGATAGATAATAAAAATAAATGTATGAACTGTGTTAACAGTTCTTTAGGATCAATGCTAAAAGGCAAGATTAATTGCTGCTATCCATTTAATTTGATGAAATGAATATTCATAGTGTCTGTACTTATCTGCCTCCCTCTGGCAAATGAAAAATTGTTATACCAATAATCCCAACAACTCTTGACATATCTAGCTTTGTGATTTTTATGGGTGTATAGACTTAATACAGTGCTTTTCTAATTAATGATGATTTTACATTTTTTATTACCCCTGTGTGTGTGTATGTGTGTGTCTATGTGTATGTGTGTGTGTGTGTGTGTGTGTGTGTGTATGCAGGCACGCTCATGCCATGGCTATGGTGCATTAATTGTTGCTATGCATGTGTGCGTGTGCGCACACGCGCACACACACACACACACACACACACACACACACGTACACACACCCCTAATTAATAGTGATTTTGAGCCTATCTTAATAACAATAATACTTCCCATATTACAACTTGCCTATTCATATCCTTCATTCATTTTCTCATGGAGATTGACATCAAGTTGTTAGTATTATTATTACTATTTGCAATAGGATCTCACTCTGTCGCTCTGGCTGCCCTGGAACTTACTTTACAGACTACCCTGGCTTTGGCCTCACAAAGATCTGCCTGATTCTTCCCACTGAGTTCTGGGGTTAAAGGCATGCCCCATTACAGCTGGATAAAACCTGTTATTATTGATTGGAAGGAACTCTTCTTCTATTCTATATATTTCCAACATGCTATATATCAGTCAAATGTGACTTTTCAACACTGGAAGTGTTGCTAGTGTAAATGGAGACATGCCATGAACATAAAGCATGCATATAAACTCATAGATTTAAGATTTGAAAGATGTAAAAGACCTGAGCAATGTGTTTTGAAAGAAGCATATTGAAAAGGTTGATCGAAATAATACATTTTTTAAATGAACAGTCCACTTCCCTTCTTTTTCACAGTGCATCTATATGTGTCTCCCATCCCATTCATGCTGTGTGCATGGATCGCTGTTGGGTAGACAATGCAAGCATCTCCTGAGCTGTCAGCCCCATTCACTCTGTTTATGGTGACTTGTAATTGCATCTACCCATTTGATCTGAGTGGTGCTTTTGAAGTTTGGCTCAGTTCTTTATGCTTAGGTCACAGTGATATTTCCCCATACTTTCCCTATTACTCTGATTGCATTAGCTTCTGCATCACACCAAGATTCAGTTGTTTGTCTTTCTTTTCTTTCTTTCTTTTTGTGCTGGTGTTTGAACTCAGACTCACCCACATGCTAAACAAATGCTCTCCCACTGAACCTGCCACATCTCAGGTTTCATTTGTATCCGTCTCTGAATTCTGCCTTCCTCTTCGTGTGATCAACCAGTTCTCCTTACACCATCTGCTGAGTTTTTATCTTCATCTCATTGATTTGTGTTGTTGCTTTGGTGCTATGTTACTTGGTGTTACGTCCCCCTACGTAAAATTAAATTTAATTAGCCCACAGGATTAAACATTTGGGAGCTATCACAGACAGCTTGGATTTCTGGTATTGGAAAACCATTGGCTCTCACAGAGTGAGGTCAGCAGAGGCAGCTTCTTCAGGGGGCCAGAAGTTCATCTTTATCCAAATGTCCTCAGCTGTCTCCGGGGTCTCTGAACACTGAAGTTAGGGGTCAGTAGCCATTTTTTTTATGGCACAAGTTTTGCGAATTTTATCATAGTAGAGTTTAGAGAAAACAGACTGATGTCTCAACAGCCTCAAAAGGGAGACTAGAGGATTTGGCCTCTTTTCATCATATTTATGTACTTTTAAAGATTCATTCTCGTTCTGACCCATGAGTATATGGCACTCAGGTGCAAGTGCCTACAGAACCCAGAAGAGGGGGTCAAATCTACTAGTACTGGAGTTACAGAGTAGTGAAGAGCTACCTGAGCTTCTGGTAGATGCTGGAAACAGAACCTGGGTTCTCTGGAAGGACAGCGATTGTTCTTAACAAGCAAAGCCCTCTCTTCAGCATTGGGGATGATGTTTTTAATACTATATAAGATACTTTTGGGCATGATTTTCATGTCAATTTTTTACATTAAATTTTATGCAGAATTCTGTATCAAAATGTACTGGTAGAGGTGGACAAAGCTCACAGTGTGGTTGGTGTATGAGAACTGTACAACTGAACAAGGCTTTGTGTTCAGAAGGTCTCATGATCAATTTGAATGGCTGCTGTCATCATCTGATGTCCTTAAAAACATTGCATCTGACCTGCTCTGTCAGGACATTGGAGTGGTGGAGCTTTGTATAAGTACAGGCAGTAGGCACAGTATTACTGTCTGTTCCTTGCCTTCCTTCCTTCCTTCCTTCCTCCCTCCCTCCCTCCCTCCACTTCCTTCCTTTATCCTTCCCCCTCCTTCTTCCCTTTCTTTCTTTCTTTCTTTCTTTCTTTCTTTCTTTCTTTCTTTCTTTCTTTCTTTCTTTCTTTCTTTCTCTTTCTCTTTCCTTCTTTCTCTTTCTTTCTCTCTTTCTTTTTCTCTCTCCCTCCCTCCCCCTCTTCCTTCCTTCCTTCCTTCCTTCTTTCTTTCTTTCTTTCTTTCTTTCTTTCTTTCTTTCTTTCTTTCTTTCTTTCTTTCTTTTTTTCTTTCTCTCTTTCCTTCCTTCCTTTCTTTCCTTCTTTCTCTTTCTTTCTCTCTTTCTTTCTTTTTCTCTCTCGCTCCCTCCCCCTCCTTCCTTCCCTCCTTCCTCCCTCCCTCCCTCCCTCCCTCCCTCCCTCCCTCTCTCTCTCTCTTTCTTTCTTTCTTTCTTTCTTTCTTTTCTTCTTTGCATATAGAGTTAAGTAATGCCACAGGAGAATGGATTCTAGCTGAACCACCATGGATAGGAGTTATCGAGACTCAGAACTATTACTGTCTAAATGTATTACAGCTGCACTGAGTCAGCAGGGGCTGAGAAGGTATATGTTTCACATACACCAGACTTGTTTCCATCCCTGTGAAGTCAATGGGAGTCTATGAACCACAAGTGATCTGTTACATCTTTCTCTATTTCTGTTCTTCATCTGTGCCAGCCAGTCTCTTACTACTGGAATGTAGGGTGTAGGTGTGGTGTGTGGAGTAGGGAGTACCAGTGTGGAAGGGAGAAAAGAAGGGTAGAGGAAGCATAAACCAACTTTTAACTCTGGGCATCGAAGTCCTTCTAAACTCAAGTGGAAACCAACATATGTACATCAATAGATAAGGGACAACTAAGGTGGTTTTGAGCAAGATTTCTATTGTTCTTGTATGAACAAAATGCATGCATGAGCTACAAAATTGGATAATTTCAGTGATTTTTAATATAAATTAAATGCTCTTTTGCTTATACTGGTCTGTGTTGTTCAATATCAAGATAAATGGTGCAATAAATGCTAATAATTAAAGTTTAAAATTTGTCTTTACCACAAATGACATTAAAAGGCAAATTAAAAACACAGAGACAAATCAGAACAGAAGTCCCAGCAAAAAAGGAAAGAGCTTTGTGTTTTCATACTGCTGGGGTTGGGGGGGGGGGGCAGGGCACTTTCCTTTGCCCTCTCTGTCTTTAATTGGCAGCTTTGAAATGAAAAAGACAGGGGCGAATTAGTGAGGGGAGAGGCAGGAGTTCACAGGCAAGGGTGACTCCCAGATGTGGCAGGATTACAGCTTAGGTTCCAGTCTGACAAGGGTGTCCGGTTAGAGTTACAAGGAACAGGAAAGGTGGGGAATGACAGAGGGACTTTAAGGGAGAAGTAGCAGGGGTTAGCGGCTCACTGAGGTCTGATTAAGAAGTCTCCAAGCCAGGCATCAGCTCCAACCTCCCATTTCCAGCAGCTGGAGTCAGACCCTGTGTCCCACCCCTCACCATTTTTTCTTTTTTAAATCTGGATTTAGGTTTAAAAAAGTTCTTCAAACAAAGGCTGTTTCTTGAATTTACCAATTTACAAATGTCCCCACTACAGGTCGATTTTTATGCCTCCTTGACTTTTGTGTTGGTCTCTTTATATTTCTTGTTCCTATTCTGTTACAACAAAGAGCTTCACGGTTTTATTTTATACTGGACGCTGAAACTTACATAGCTACCTGTGGAAATAGGGCAGTGGAAGGTAGAAAAGTTCCAAATTTCCCCGTAAGTCAGTTTCTATCAAGTGAACAGAGGTATAGATAAGAGTTCTAAGCTTCTTATGAAGTACTCAACACACTGCTTGGAATACCTCCTGCTGATGCCTCCCTCTCCCTCTCCCCCCCTCCCTCCTCCCTCTCCCTCTCTCTCTCCCTCTCTCTCCCTCTCCCTCTCCCTCTCCCTCCTCCCTCTCCCTCTCCCTCTCCCTCTCCCTCCTCCCTCTCCCTCTCCCTCTCCCCCCCTCCCTCCTCCCTCTCCCTCTCTCTCTCCCTCTCTCTCCCCCCTCTCTCTCCCTCTCTCTCCCTCTCTCTCTCCCTCCTCCCTCTCTCTCTCCCTCCTCCCTCTCTCTTTCCCTCCTCCCTAGCTCCCTCCCTCTCTTCTTCTTTCCTTCCTTTTAACAAGAAGAACCGTGATTTCCACAGGGCAGAGTTGTGGGTTACCGTGTACAGGTTGCAGGGGCTGGAGAGGTAGTTGAGTGGTTTAGAGCACTTACTGCTCTTTCAGTGGACCTTTGGTTCCCAGCACCCACTTGGAGCTCACAACTGCCTATAACTCCAGTGTGAGAGGATTTAGCATCCTCCTGTGGTCTCTGTGGACTCTTGGCAAACCTTCAAAAAACAAAACAAAACAAAAACTGAGAGTTGTTCCTGTGTTTTACGAAACAGCGGTATAATGAGACAGGAGGACAGACATGTTGGCAGGCTTTGCCAATGTGTGCCCCCGCCCACCCCCCCCCTACGCCGCAGGAGTCAGCCTTATGACAGACCTAGTTCAAAAGGAAGTTTATTGGCAGGAAGGGAGCCAGAGAGTGGAGGAGGGACCTGGAAAGGGGTAGAGGGAGGCAGAGAAAGGGAGACAGAGAAGGATAGAACGAGAGAGGAGAGAGGAAGAGGTCATGGGAACATGTTGGGGGAGAGGGAGGAGAGGAGAAGGAGGGATACAGTAACACGAGTGTTGGTAGCCCCAGTTTTCCTAGAGCCAGGTGACAGGCTGAGACAGGAGAGTTCCCATAAGATCACAGGCCAGGTAGCCTGTTGTATGAAGAAGCAAAACAACAACAACAACAAAACAAACAAAAAAACAAAACAAAACAACTAATAGAACCTGTCTCAAAGAAGGTGGATGAAGATAATGGACATCCTTCCCCCAAGCACTAGCTGTGGCAAGTGCACCCCAAACTCACAAAATGCATGTACACACACACACACCTTTTCCACTGTTAACAGTTGTTTGAACCCACAGCTATTGAGGGCCAGGAAGTATTTTTTGTGAAGTAGGACTATAGACTCATGGCAGAAATAAATGACAGTCTTTAGGTGTGTTTTGTTTTTGTGTGTGTGTGCATAGGGGTTTTCATATGGATGGTATATGTGTGTACTTGTTTGTGTCTGTGGGGTGGGGCAGAAGTCAGCATTGTTGTCCATCTTATTTTTTGAGACAGGGTCTCCCCCTGGACCAGAGCTCACTGACTCGGGGTGGGGGGGTGGTGGCCTCTAAATGTCAGGATCCATTGGCCTACTTCACGTTGGGCTACACTCATCTCAGCATGCCTGGCTTTTAATGTGTCTGCCAGGGATTGACATCAGGTCCTCTCAATTGTGGGACAGGCACTTTCCCAGCTGAGCCATTCCCCTGACTCTCTTCTTTCCTCTTCTCCTCATTGTCCAGCGTCTGCATCCCATTCACCCGATCTGTGTCTGCATTTCCGTTTCCAGTTTTGAACCACAATCACACCCTGTTTTAAAAGCCCTCATTTTAATACTTCCATTTTTAATTATATAAGTTTACATATATTTAGTGTGAGGAATGCATATGAAAAAGGCAAAGGAAAGTACAGAATTCATAATGATAGTGTGAGAAAAGAAGCATTAGTGATACATAATCTTTTGGTCCCTTAGGCAAACAAAGCAATGTGAAAATACATTTTTCTCATCTAAAAATGGACTCTGCTGTAGATGATTGCTGGCCAGCTCCTTCTCACTTAATGGCTCACCAGTGAATGTTCAAATTCTTTCTTCAGTATTTTTTTAACAGCTGCAAACTATTTTACACCCCTCCCCCCTTTCATCCTTGAGACAAACCCTTGCTAGATAAACCTGGCTGGTTTCATACTCACTAGAGCCATGGCCTTGAGCCTGAGACTCCTCAGGCTTCACCCCCCAGAGTGCAGGATGCATGAGCTCCCATCCCCACTGAATCATAATCTCTTTTACTTTTTCTAGTACTATTGAAAGAAAATAAAACTTGAGACCTATGATTCATGTAATTTATGTCAAATAGCCCAAAGAGTTGTTTGTGAGCTTTCAAACCTGGGGCTGAGAACATAGAAGAACAGGCCAGGACATGCCCAGGCAGGCCCGTCATTAAGACATTCCTGAGGCTGCTTGGCCATGAAGATAAAGAGAATGACATGTCCGGATTGGCCCGGCGCCTCCCTATCTCCCACCCTTCTGACCTAAGTTAAATGTTATCTGCATGTACAGTCTGCTGATGTTTAAATGGACCAATCATGTGAAGCCGTGCCAATTCCTCCCTGCTGATGTTTGAATGAACCAATCATGTGAAACTGCGCCAATTCCTCCCCCAGCCCAAGCCCCTTTTCTATAAAAACCCCTAGGTTCCAAGCCTCATGGTCGAATTCACTGTCTCCTGTGTGAGATACGTTTCGACCCTGAGCTCTGCCATTAAACTACCTCATGTATTTACATCAAGACAGTCTGTTTGTTCGTGATTCTTGGGTGCACGCTGAATCGGGAGTTAAGTGGGGGTTTCTCCACTAGGTTCTTTCACTATATACTGAACCTAGAGCCCCATGCATGCTAGGCTCTATCCCTAGCCTTCATTGTTATTGGCAGGTCTTCTTTGTTAAGTATCAATAATTATCTATTTAGGACATTTTATACTATAATAACTTTATCATAAAGTCGTCTCATAAAGTTTCCAGCCTCTGGCAACTTAAAAAAAAAAACATCTTTGCAGTTATCTCCCAAATATCTTTCCTGTTTGAGCTTATAGGCACACAGAATGGACCCCCTCTTTGCCAGCATTTGAACTTTGTAAAGTCCAAATTCAATTTACTCAATTTTTTGTTTTTCTTAAAGTAGTTTGAAATTGGAAATGTTTGTCACTCTGGGTTTAATGGAAGATACTCTCTGTCTTTCACATGTGGGGACAGATTCTACACCTTCACTGGACTTCGGATACCTAGAATAGCACAAACACTTTCTCCATAGTATTTTCCCTATGATAGTATTTTGTGATTATAGGTGCACACACCTATGTTGAACTTTATGGCTTCTTTCTGTCATACTTCAGTTGCTTGAATATACATCATGGAACATACATTATTGCTCTTGAACTTGGGGGCCTTTACAAGGCTGAGTTTCTCAAATAGAATACAAGCATCATGATGCCATAAAGGCTGATCTGAAACTAAGATGGAAGCCAAGTGATTAACAGGTGGGTGGAGTATACTGTTCAGATGGGCTGCACAGAGATGGTGGCATCCCAGCAGAGGGAGATCGTCAGTGTAAGAGTTCATCCTGGAAATCAATCTGGAGGTTCCTCAGAAAATTGGAAATAGATCTACCTGAAGACCCAGCTATACTACTCTTAGGAATGTACTCAAAAGATGCCCTACCATGCCACAGGGGCACATGTTCCACTATGTGCATAGTGGCCTTATTTGTGATAGCCAGAAGTTGGAAACAACCTAGATGTCTCAAGACAGAAGAATGGATACAGAAAATGTGGTTCATTTACACAATGGAATACTACTCAGCTATTAAGAACAAGGACATCTTGAGTTTTGCAGGCAAATGGATGGAACTACAAAATATCATCCTGAGTGAGGTAACTCAGGCCCAAAAGGACATGCATGGTATGTACTCACTAATAAGTGGATATTAGCCAAACAAAATAATACAAAAACTTGTACAGAATACCCAAGATACAGTCCACAGAACTCAAAAAGCTCAACAAGCTGAAGTGTTGAGCCTCAAGCCTCCAAGTGAGGACGCCTCAGTCCTACTTGGGAAAGAGCAGAAAGCAATCACAAGTGGGGAGGGAGGGAGGGACCTGGGAGAGAAAGTGGGCTGGGTGGGTGGGTGGGGAGTTAGTGGGGAGGGGAACCTGATCTGGTATTGGGTGAGGGAAAAGGTCTAAAGCCCTATGGGCCAGCAGAAAGAATGGAAACAGGCAACCTCAGGAAATAGGAGGTTGGGGGACCCCCAGAATTCACTAGAGACCTGGGAGGTGAGAGACCCTCAGGACTCAAAGGGAGGGACCTTAGATGAAATGCCCAACAACAGGGAGAGGGAACTTATAGAGCCCACATCCAGCAGGAAGACAGGACATCAAGTGAGGGATGGGGTTCCCATTCCACAGTCACATCTCTGACCCATAATTGTTCCTGTCTGAAAGAATTACAGGGATGGAAATGGAGAAGAGCCTGAGGAAAAGAAGGTCTAGCAACAGGCCCAAAGTGGGATCCAGCTCAAGGGGAAGTCCCAAGACCTGACATCATTACTGAGATAATGGAGCGCTAACAAAAAGGGATGTATCATGACTGCCCTCTGGAAGACCTACAAGGAGACAAGCATCTATCTGAAAGGGTCAGATGCAAATATTTGCACCCAATCAGTGGACAGAAGCAGCTGACCCCTGTTGTTGAATTAGGGAAGGCTGAAAGAAGTGGAGGAGAAGGGCGATCCTGTAGGAGGATCAGTAATCTCAATCTGGACCCCTGAGATCTCTCAAACACTGGACCACCAAACAGACAGCATACACCAGCTGATATGGGGTCCCCAACATACATACAGTAGAGGACTTCTGGGTCTGTGTTCATTCAGAGATGATGCACCTAACCTTCAAGAGTCTGGAGGCCCCAGGGAGTTTAGAGGTCAGGTGGGGTGGGGGCTGGGGGCATCCATGTGGAGACGGTGGGGTGGGGAGGAGGTGTGGGATGTGGAGCAGTCAGAGGAAGGGTGGATGGGGGGGTAGGGAATGGAATATGGATTGTAAAAAGTAAATAAAAAAAAAAAACAGGAAAAAATAAAGAGTTCATCCTGAAGGGTAGACAAGTTAGAGTTTGTGGATTGCTTATTCGTGGAGTTGCCAAGCTCATTGTGTGGAGGTGATTAAGAAGGTAAAAATTGAACCTATGGGTAAGAAGGGACTAAATAGCAAGATGTGAGAGGGCACACTAACCACCCACACCAGTCTGCAGAAAGCTTCCTGGGCCAGAGTTCTGCTCTGTGGGATATCTGGCTTCCCACAATCTATCCTAAGTCTTTTTATTTTTAGAGTTAAAAAAAAAAAAAAAAGAAAAAAAGAAAGAAAGAAAAAAGAAAAAGAAAAAATCTGGCTGCATTTTAAATTGATTCACTTGATCTATTTCAGCAGCCTGCAGGCCCCAGACTGTTCCTAGCTATGCATCTGTGTCTCGCTGGAAGTCAATGGGGGCTGTGTCTGCGCATCTGAGGATGTAATCTGCCCTTGAGTCATTCTTTAAAGCAATTCCCCACGTTGAATTGTTTAGTGTGAAATAGGACTGTTTGCATTCCATTTACTCTTTCCTGTCTTAATTACAGTGACCTCCAGCTCTGATCTGCCAACTGTTGCTTCATACTGTGTCTTTCCAGGAACTCTCCTGTAATAAGGTTAACCTTAAATACTGCATTTCCTCAAGGATGACATAAAATTCACTTGCTTTAGTGAAAATAAATCCAAGTCCTTAGCGAACGATGCCAGACAGAATTCTAGGAATATGAGAGTCATGTCATTTCAGATGCTTTTCCCTCTGACACTGCAAATACTTCAGTAACTCAGAGGCCCAAGGAGCCAGGGCTATTCCCAGGGACAGTTAGGGCAGTGATCACTCCATGAGGGATGGCACGGAGACTATACTGTTCACTTGATAGCACCTCAATTTACCTGTTGGGAGGGTGGAAGATTATCTTGAGTGCTTTAATTGATGGGAAAAGACTCACTTTAATTGTGGGTTTGGGACCCTTCTCTGGGCAGGGGACACTGACCTGGTAAGAGAGAGAAAGCCCATTGACTGTTAGTGTGCAGCATCCCTTGCTCTCTGGTTCTGACTGCAGCTGCAGTGTGACCAGTTGCTTCAATTCCTGCTGCCTTCAAAGACTGTCCCCTGAACTGTGAAGTAAACAAACCATTCTTCTTTAAGTTGCTTGTATCAAGGTGTTATGGTAACAGAAGAGTAATTAAGACAGATGATGATGTCATTCTGAAGATTCTCTTGAGGCTAAAAATTAGTGTGTGACTATATTTTTCTGTATACTTCCTATAAAGGGGCAGGCTAACACACAATGCTGTGTCAGATATGTGTGGGGACCACATTCAACAAGCTGCTGAAATTCAGGCTTCTGGATTCAGCTTCCTCTACGCATTCACCAGTGGTCAGACAGCAAGGACAATTACTCTTCACGAGTCACTAAGGATCCGGCAGGTTACACTATCCATTGGACGTCAGTATCTACCACCTGCCCCTCACTTTTGAATGTCTTATTTCATATTTATTGGATGGAGCTCCTGATTTAAGATGCTCATGTCTCTTCTAACTTGGAATCTCCCTTACTAGTCCTGAAAACTTCACTTCCCATATGCCAAACAACAGCATCTTGGACAAGGTGATGTTCGTGGAGATTTGTTCATTCTGCAGTCTTGCGGGGCAGACATTGCCATATTGCTTAGTACTTCCCTCCGCCTGCTGCTTGGAATGCTTGTTTTTCTACTTGCTCAAAGCTGCCTCTTCCCCGTGCGTTTGGACACTGCCTTCAGTGTCACCCCTTTGAGTGGGACTTCTGAATCTGGAACCACACAGGAGATAGTCAGTCAGCACCAGCAGTGCACTGACAATAGGTGATTCATTCAGCACAGTAGAGTGCTGCTTAAGGCAAAGCTAACTCCTGATCAAGAGATTATCCTGACCTGGGTAGAGACCTAGCTGCCCATGCTGCCCATGCTGCCCATGCTGCCCATGCTGCCCATGCTGCCCATGCTGCCCATGCTGCCCAAAGCACAAATTAATTAATCCAGGAATTAGTCCATTTGGGCCCATCAATCACCCCTCAAGAAGTGGAACGTCCTAGGAAGGCAGGCTCACATTAAGCCTTGCTAAGGAGCTAGGCGAATAGTCATCCCACTAGTGAGATACCGCACTTTTCCTTCCCAGCATCCCTACTCCTTACTGCAGAGTTACACAGCGGGGCGCTCTGCAGTCTGCCTGCTTTTCTGAATTACTTCATTCTCTCTCTTTCCTAAGCATGCTTTCTCGAACATTTGGGACTTCCTTACCACTTTAGGTTTCGCTCTTTCCTTACCCTTCCCATCCCCAACATGGCTACCTTCTGCCTGTGGCTGCTCTCCTTGCTTACTGAGAGGCCTGGCTTTCTTCCTATCTCTTCTCCACAATCTTCCTCAAGATACAGGCTGAGATTACAGCGTGCCTGCCTTGGGGTTTTTCTTTTAAACCCTAATAAAATGGTTCTCTCTGAATAAACTTTTTGCTTGACTTTCAAACTTTCTCTACCTTTTGATATTTTAATTGGTGGAAAAACCAAAAACCAAACCAAACCAAACCAAACCAAACCAAACCAAACCAAACCAAACCACCACCACCACCACCACCACCAACAACAACAACAACAACAACAACAACAACAACAACAATAAAACAACACTACATATCACACTACACACCAGTACATTCCCACATGGCATCAGTAGTGTGATCATCTTGGGATAACTGGATCAATAGCAGTTTTTATTAATCCACTAGACAGGTCTGTGGCAGTAATTCCAATTTCTTGGTGTTTATCTCAGTATTCTTTCTTTCTGAGCGTATTCTGTAATAGTTCTCCACAAAATGAGAGTTGCCCTGTTCTCATCTGTCAGGAAAGGAAAACTTTTATTGTAGTCTGTTATGTTCAGTGCTTGAGTTCCTCCAAATTAAAATTGATGATAAGTAGATTAGTCAAAGAAAAGACATTTTAGAAATTTGTGTTTCTGTAGGGTGGTGAGGGATGAGAGTGGAGACCACAGAAAGACCTGACTTTCTAAGATGATGAAGACAGGGACTTTATAACCTTTACAATAAGGGCAAAGGGATGCTGGGGAGAAAAAAGATCTTCCATGGGGAGAGCAAATGAGTTTCTCTACTGGAGACAAATGGACTTTCAGAAGAACAAGTAGAGATAAGAAGGTCTGTGGAGATGTTTGTTTATGCAAATGAAAGTGGCCTTTCCACCTTCTTCTGGCTCTGTCAACTCCCCTGCAGAGGGATTTCTGTCAGTTTACTCAGTCTCCTTCCTGGAAGGGAAGCTGCCCTGAAGAGGGGATTTATGACAGCCTCATTTCCAGAAGTTTCTGTGTTTAGTCAGATAAGGGACACTCCAAAAGGTTTCTCTCTGCATTTGGTGATCTCAGATGCATTTAGAATCATCTCTGTACCTACTCCAGGGCTCCAGGCTCCCTTAAATCCTAGTACCACCCGTAGTAAATGCTCAGTAAATTTGTTGCAATATGAGTAAATGAAACAGCACTTATTCATAGTGGCCAATAAATATTTGTGGTTATTTTTCACAAGTGGAAGCATGTATAAATGTGTGTTTGTTGTCATCCATATGAAAATCAAACCCGAATAGTCACAATGCTAGCAAGAGAAAGAACCCTTTAGTTCAAGGTTTCAGATGTGCCCCTTTCATTGAATGGTTGGATAAGACGGTTCATAGGTAAGACCCTCGATGACACAGGTCTGCTTTGACAGTTTCCTCCTGCCTCACTAGACAAAGCAGTTTTCTACAGAGAACAGTCCAGAAATGGCTCATTTAAGTCTCCAAAGCTTGCTATGGCTGCTTGTAGTAAAGACACTGAGAGTGCTGTAGGTGGACCCTTTCCTGTGGAAAGTTGGACGGTTAGAGTGGGGAGTCTCCGACAGTCCTCTAGCGTGGGTAGTGACTTTTCTCCAGGGTCATGTCTCTAATGTCTGAAAGGTCATGGTGGCAGATGCTGTCCTATACATTCTGGGAGGAGACAACATTTTCCTGATGGGAACCACAGACCCATCACTTGACACTCAGTGTGGAACCCCACTAGCTTTAATGATTTTAATCCTTGGATAGTTTTTGTCATCACTCAGCTCAACTACCTTTTGCCCATGCTAAGTGTGGATGGTACCATCCCATGGGCTGGGGTTCTGAAATGATGGATCAGCATGCACACTTCTTGGCTTCTGCACTGAGGTCACAGTGTACACAGCTGGACACAAGTGTCCTTGCTGTTGTGATTTCCCTGTCATAACGTACTGACCTTGTGAGCCCTGGCCCTCCTTAAGCTGTTTTATCATGGCAACAAAAATCGTAGCTCAAGGGCTCTCTCATTGCATTTGCAGTGGCAACACTCACCTGGTAATAATGTAAATCAGGGGAGCTGCCTGTGGATCAGGGCAGCTCTCAGATCTCAGAGAAGTTTCTTTGTGCAATGGATGGTGGCCGGTGCGGAAACTCACAACTGGTCAAAGCACAGAGAATAAACATCTATGGAGTGCTCACTACAAATGTGATGTTTTTATCATACCTTCCCCCAAGTCTCAGGGATCATGAGGAAAAAGATGTGGAAAGATTTTTAAGCCAGGCATGGAGATACACATGCTTTTAATCCTAGCACTTGGAATGTAGAGACAGGTGGATCTCTGAGTTCTAGGCCAGCCGGTTCTACATAGTGAGTTTCAGGACAGCAAGAGGGAAACCCTGTCTTAAAAAACCAAAAAGAAGAAGAGGAGGAGGAGGAGAAAAGAAAAGAAGAGAAAAGAAAAGGAAGGAAAGAAAAGAAGAGAAAAAGAGGAAAAGAAAGATTAAGGGCCAGATCTTGAGGGAAATTAGAGCCAAACTATATTCTAGACCTTGATCCCCAGTTAGTGGCACTATTTGGTGACACTCTGGAGACATGGCCTTACACGCTGGAGGGATTACCTCACTGGGGGAGGCCTTGGAAGTTTCAAAGTCTCCTTTCATTCTCAGTTTCCCTTCTCTGGCTATGTTTGTGGTTGGAATCCTGAGCTCTCAGATCCAGCTGCCATACCTGCTGCCATGCTGTTCCTGCCTCTATGGAACCCAAACCTCAAGAAACAAACATAAGCCCAAATAAATGTTCTCTTCTATAAGTACCATTGGTCATGATGTTTTGACAAAGCAATAGGAAAAATAACTAACACTGCTCCATACCTGTGAATGCATGAGTAATACAAATTTGGGCTCAGTGGTTTGGAAAAACAACACAGAAGAGAATATAATATTGGGAAGGGGTGGGGAGATGGGGGATGTATTAGAATTAGGGAGAAGGCTGAGGAAGTGAGAATGATCAAAGTATATTATATGAAATTTCCATAGAATTAATAAAAATGTTATAAAATAAGTAACATACACAAGAGAAAACATTGCATTTCAGCCGTTTTAACTGTATGATTAAGAGCCTGTACATTCACAAGATTTCTCAGAATCTCTTGGCTTCCAAAATGGAAACTGTGTACCTTGCTGGATGTGACTGCCTATTCTCTCTCTCTCTCTCTCTCTCTCTCTCTCTCTCTCTCTCCAGCCTGCCTGTAATTGCCTGTTCTCTTTTTCCCCAGTCTGCCTTTTGTATTTCTAATTCCACCATTGTAGTTTCTTCCTATAGGTGCATTTAAAAAAAATTATTTATTTTTATTTATGTGTATGTAAGTCTATTGTGGGTGTACAGTGCCTGTGGAGGCCAGAAGAGGATGTCAGATTCCCTGAAAATAAAGTTATGGAGCATTGTAAGCTGCCATGTGGATGCTAGGAACCAAACCCAGTCAGTACTGTTAACTGTGGAGCTATCTCACCAGCCCCTAGAGGTGGGTTCTTACTAATTTGTTGTTTGTTTAGCATGTCACCAAGGTTCATTCATGTTGCAGTGTGCAGCAGAACTTCCTCCTTTATAAAAAGCCAAGTGACAGCCCACTATATGCACATGCCATGATCTGTTCTTCCCTCAGCCAAAGAAGGACATGCAGGCAATTTCCATGTTTTGAGTGCTGGGCATGTGATACTACTAGAGACATGAGTGTGCAAGAATCTATTCAAATCTCAGCTTGTCTTCTGTGTGTTCTGTGTGTATGCACATTTTTAACTTGTATGGTCATTCTTTTAAATTTTGGATGAGTCCGTGCACTAAAAAAATATAACCACGATTCTGTCACTCCTGTAAAACCTAACTCCCTAATGGGATAGACAACTGTCCTCCACTTCAATTTACTGACATTTGTCATTGTGGATCTATGGATTTATCTATGCATCTCTACATACCTACCTACTAACTTGTGGTGTCTTGAGGTGAGGTATGTGGCACACAGTAGGTTCTCAGTTGTACCCATTCTGTTCCCTGACAGGAGATATATGGGAAGAGGGGCCATTAAGGTAAGGAATTGGGGGAGAGTGATGAGCTCAAGTTGGGCAAGAGCTTCTAAGACCTTCAAGAGATGCAGAAAGTACAGTCACATAGCATGAGATAAGTGTTTGAAGATGATGATAATGGTAAAATTTGTTATTTGGTCCATAGAACTCTTAGGGCTGTTATCCTGCAAATTACCACGGTGCCTAGAATGCAGGGGAGGACTACTGCTGGAATGGTTTCATTTCTGGACAAACAGGTAGGGAGCTGGTTCCCAGGCAGAAGTCCTGCAAATGGTGGAAGAGGACTATATTGAGGGAGCACTACTGTGTGCCTGAGCAGTCCCTCCTCCCCAGGTAGGTGCTTCAGCTTTTCTTTAATGAGATTTTCAGTCTGGAGATAAAACTGCTGGAGTTGTAAGGCAGTGGCTGTAGGGTGGAACCTAGCTTGGCTTGTTGGGGGAAAGGGTAAGTTCCATCAGAGCCCCAGTATACCATCAATTTCATGCTGCATGATTCGGGCAGGGTTTGGACAAGGGAGGTATGGTAGTTGAAATAAACATGGCCCCCTGTTAGAATATGTGGGGCACATATTTATTTCAACTACCACATATATATGACAGATCATGCCAGCAACAGGTCTCACGTGAGAAGTTTTATTAGTAGAAGTGGCCTCTGAGGGGTGAAGGGAAAGAAGGAGAGAAGGGGTCTTTGGTCGGCATAGGAGTCTTTTACCCGGGCCATGACACATGTGACTGCATTTGTAAAGGGATGTGCGGTGGGTGCCATGGCAATGGACGCAGGAGCAGTGCTTTCACCTAGAGATGATGTCCCTCCTGATGGCACTTTGGACATGGCCTTGATGGCTTGCAGGGGTTCGGTCAAACCTTTGCCCAGTGTCCTAGTTGACCACATTTGTAGCAGGGACCTGGTGGTTCCTGAGCCTTAGAAGGCCAGGTATCCTGGGAAGTGGCCAGGGCTACTGGTACAACCTTTGCCAGCATATGGTAGTTTTTGTCTGCAGGTCTTTTCATCTCTCTGGTGATACACTTTAAAAGCCAGTGCCGAGATTTCTGCCTGTGGAGTTAGGGGCCCCATCTCTAAGCATCCAACTTCGGCCTTAAATGTTGGGGTAGCTTTGATAAAAAATGCAGGTCATCAGGAGTTGCTTACCTTCTGGGTTTTTAGGGTCTAAATTAGTATGTTGTAATAGGGCTTTTGTAAGGCATTCTAAAAATTGAGATGGGGTTTTTTTGTATTCTGGAGTTTCTCAAAATTTACTGGTTTAAGGGCAGCTCTACAGAGACTGGCCAGGAGGCAGGTTGTGGATCAGTCTCTGGCTGGAATATCACTTGGGGAATTATAATTCCACTGAGAATCCTGGTTGGGTACCGTCTCAGATCCAATCATTTATGCTGAGTCTGTCTGATGCATCTGGTCTGCATGTATCCTAGCCTGTTTCCAAACTTGCCTGAGCACATCAGGGAGTAAATTACTACTGAGAATCATATGCATATCATGGAATCATATGTATATCATGTATATGATTGAGTAATATTCTGAAATTCTTTAATGAGAGCAGAAGAATTGTCTGTTGAGAAAGTTCATTTAGTGAGAAATGGACATGTACTCTGATTAGACCATCTACCCCAGCAACTTCCCTTAAAGGAAGGACTGAGGCTGGGTTAGGCTGGGTAGGGGGAAAGTAGAGGGCTTGACTGTAGATTTAGAGCAAGTGGTGGCTGAACGCAGGTGCTGGTGCAGGACTACTGGAGTAGCCTGCATCTGGCACAGGAGGAGGGGAGGAGTCTGGAGAGCTCGAGCAAGGAGGCTCTGGGGAAGCCTGGTGAGAAGAGGAACCTGAGGAGGCTGGGGTGTTAGGAGAGGTTGTAGAGGCAGGTTGTAGAGGCAGGCTGGTGGTAGTAACGGTGAGATTCATTAGCTGGATTGAGAACAGTAGAAGTTTCATCTGATTGAGGTTTCACAGCTACAAGGAGTTGAGTTGGGGGACAAGAATTGCAAAGAGAGGGTTTGGAGATAAGATAGATAAAAGCTTGGTCATAGAGGACCTCCTTCCATTTACCAGACCCCCGGCAGTGTGTGTGAAGATCCTTTAGAATGTAGGATCAAAAGTGCCATAATGTGGCCACTTGGAGTCATTATCTAATGGGTACTGAGGTCAGACCTTATTGCAAAGGTGTATAAGTTTGGACACTTTTAAATCAGGCGGTAGTTTCAGAGGTTTGAGATTTTCCAGGAGACATCCCAGTGGGGACCCTGGAGGCATGGTCAAAGACGAGATGCCCATTGAGTGAGAGACATTATTAAAATATTTCCACCGACGTTCTGAGAACAAATTAATATCAATAGATCAATCTTGCCTGATGGCAGTAGATCAATGAAATATAGCGAGCAGCCAAGTCTAGACTTACCGGATCATCACATAGAAGCTAGTGTCGGCTGAGAGCTATGGGCCTAACGTGAAACTGTGGGCCCAGGGCTGGAGGGAGAATGGCTTAGCAGCAGCAGTGGTGCAAGAAAGAAATCAAGAGAGCTGCTTCCCGGATAGGGTGAGGGAGGTTTTCAATTAAGGGTCGAAGTCCTAAAATTAGGAGTCAGCTGGAAGGCTGGTCATAGAAACCATGAAGTCTGTCGCTTAGATTCATAGAGGGTGACCAATCCTCTCCTGGGACGAAGGACCCTGTACGCCAATTGGAACGAGAAACTCGCCAATCTATTTGCATGGAGTTTTAGCGATGTGGTGCCAGGAAAATTGAACCTGTGTAGCCAGCGGACTTGTCTGGATGAGGTCCCGGCCCGTGGGGCTTAACTCACGTGGCTGTGGCCACTCCAGATGGTGGCGGGTTCCGCGTGCCCTGCGGCAGTGGATCCGCAAACTCCCCTGGACCTGTGCGGTGGAGGTCACGAATGGGTTTTGGCACCAATGTTAGAATATGGGAAGCACTCCCAGACAGATCACACCAGCAACAGATCTCACATGGGAGGTTTTATGGTAGAGGTGGCCTCTGAGGGGGTGAGAGGCAATAAGAAGAGAAGAAGGAGGCTGAGGGTCGGGGTATGACTCTTTTATACAGGCTGTGTCGCATGTGATACATGTGCAAAGGGATGTGCGGCAGATTCCATGGCAATGGACGCAGGAGTGGTGCTGTCTCCTAGAGATGACGTGGCTAGGCTGGGTCCGGGAGCTGGCTATAAAGAGCTTCTGGCTGTACATGGATGCACCTGATGCTAATCGTAGGGAAGGGCACTATTAGGAGGTATGGCCTCCTTTCAGGAACTGTGTTATTGGTGGTGGGCTTTGAGGTTTCAGAAGCTCAATCCAGGCAGTCTCTCTTTCTGCTCCTTGTTCATCCAGATGGAAAACTCTCAGCTCTTTCTCCAGCACCAAGTGCCACCATGCTTCCTACCATGACGAAAATGGACTAAACCTCTGGGCCTGTTAAGAGAGACTCAATTAAATGTTTTTCTTTATATGAGTTGCTGTGGTCATGCTGTCTCTTCACAGCAATAGAAACCCCATATTAAGGCAGAGAAAAAGAGATGAAGCTGAATTGCAGAGAGGTTCTGTCCACACGGATTTTGTGGTGTCTCCTCCCTCCTGATTCACACAGCCAGCGCAGCAGCGCCTTCTGTCCCCACTTTCCTCCACCACCAGGCTTCCATTTTTCTGCCCATCCATTCACTCACTGATGGCATCCCTCCTGTTCGGGGACGTATGTCCTGGTTATGGGTTTCTTCTTTTTACCATCATTTACTGTGTCTTGGCAGGGACAGATGATAAATGCTCACAGCCATTCCTCAGCTTCTGATGGATTCATTCCCAAAGATGTCCAAAACACCTTACACTTGAATATTCTACTTCCAAGGAAGCAATCTATTGGCTGGTGTCAGAAGTGAAGGGCAAGGCTGTACTGTTAGTAAAATATCATCCAACCAAATATGAGCAGTGACAGCTGTCCTGGGCATGTCTCTGTTGTCATTAGACTCACTTTGTTGCTGCTTTTGTGAATGGCTTCCCCAAATGTCGGCTCCCACTCTAACCTTTCACGGAAAACATTTGCTTGCTGCTTACCATCCTGAGACCAAGTTTTCCAGTTTTTCGGGAGCTTGATTAAAGGAATTTGCATTTTGTTGTTGTTGTTATTGTTTTTTGTTTTTTTTTTTTTGCCCTCCCAAACCACCGAGAACCTGTAATAAATTTGGATCATTCACTTCAAACAGGACAACACTATAGATGTCCTATGACAGCCTTCCCCAGAAGTACATAGGAATGGATAAAATAGAGAGCCCTGGCCTTGGATGCTACATGCTCATTCGGGTATTCAGAAGGCCACATAGACCATGAGCAGAAGAGTGAGTTCCTCCAGCCTAGTGTTAATTGAAACCATTGCATCCGTAGACTTCTCTGAGCTTTAGTTAAACCTACTTGGGGTGATTCCCTCCTCCCACTACTGGCATTGAATGGTTTCTTTTTTTCCCTTTATAATAAAGAGCAGAAAAAGACAGGGGAGCTTAATGAGGAATAAATAATGAAAAGGGGTAAAAAAAAAATCTTTGTTTGTAAGTGTGTCTTAGTCAGGGTTTCTATTCCTGCACAAACATCATGACCAAGAAGCAAGTTGGGGAGGAAAGGGTTTATTCAGCTTACACTTCCATACTGCTGTTCATCACCAAGGAAGTCAGGACTGGAACTCAAGCAGGTCAGGAAGCAGGAGCTGATGCAGAGGCCATGGAGGGATGTTCTTTACTGGCTTGCCTCTCCTGGCTTGCTCAGCCTGCTCTCTTATAGAACCCAAGACTACCAGTCCAGAGATGGTCCCACCCACAAGGGGCCTTTCCCCCTTGATCACTAATTGAGAAAATGCCTTACAGTTGGATCTCATGGAGGCATTTCCTCAACTGAAGCTCCTTTCTCTGTGATAACCCCAGCTGTGTCAAGTTGACACAAAATTAGCCAGTACAATTGACCCCTTGTCAACTTGACACACAAACACATCACTAGTAAGCCTCAACCCTTACATTCTTATTCATCCCCAAGATTTAAATAACTTTAAAAGTCCCACAGTCTTTACATATTCTTAAAATTTCAATTTCTTTAAAATAACCATCTCTTTTAAAATCCAAAGTCTTTTTACAATTAAAAGTCTCTTAACTGTGGGCTCCACTAAAACAGTTTCTTCCTTCAAGAGGGAAAATATCAGGGCACAGCCACAATCAAAAGCAAAAGTCAATATCCAACCGTCCAATGTCTGGGATCCAACTTACGATCTTCTGGGCTCCTCCAAGGGCTTGGGTCACTTCTCCAGCCATGCCCTTTGTAGCACACGCGTCATCCTCTAGGCTCCAGATGCCTGTACTCCACTGCTGCTGCTGCTCTTGGTGGTCATCTCATGGTACTGGCATCTCCAAAACACTGCATGACCCCTTCAGTCCTGGGCCATCAATTGCAACTGAGGCTGCACTTTCACCAATGGCCTTCCATGGCCTCTCACAGTGCCAAGCCTCAGCTGCTCTGCTCAACTCCTTCATGTCTTCAAAACCAGTACCACCTGGGTGACCCTTACATATTACCAAGTCCTGCTGCAGCAGGGGTACAACCTTGGACATCTCTGGAACACAGCCTCTTTGTGCTTTCAGAAAACACTTCCCAGAAGATGTCACCTCAATGATGCTGGTCTCTTCTTAATCACCGCTAATTTCTTAGCTCCAGCTAACCAGCATCAATAGTCCCAGTAATGCAAAGTTTTTGCTTTGGTAGTTCTGGTATCTTGTTAATCACAGCTGATTCTTCAGCCCCAGCTAACCAGAACTACAGAATCTTCACATTCAAAACAGCAATGGCCCTGAAAAGAGTCTTTAATTTTCCCTCTGAAATTTCACAAACCAGACCTCCATCTTCTGCAGTGTTCTCAACATTATCTTCCAAGCTCCTACACAACATCCGACAGAGCTCTTAACAACTGATGGATCTTCAAGCCCAAAGTTCCAAAGTCCTTCCACAGTCCTCCCCAAAACATGGTCAGGTTGTCTCAGGAATACCCCACTCTGCTGGTACCAATTTGTCTTAGTCAGGGTTTCTATTCCTGCACAAACATCATGACCAAGAAGCAAGTTGGGGAGGAAAGGGTTTATTCAGCTTACACTTCCATACTGCTGTTCATCACCAAGGAAGTCAGGACTGGAACTCAAGCAGGTCAGGAAGCAGGAGCTGATGCAGAGGCCATGGAGGGATGTTCTTTACTGGCTTGCCTCTCCTGGCTTGCTCAGCCTGCTCTCTTATAGAACCCAAGACTACCAGTCCAGAGATGGTCCCACCCACAAGGGGCCTTTCCCCCTTGATCACTAATTGAGAAAATGCCTTACAGTTGGATCTCATGGAGGCATTTCCTCAACTGAAGCTCCTTTCTCTGTGATAACCCCAGCTGTGTCAAGTTGACACAAAATTAGCCAGTACAAAGTGTATCCGACCTTATAAACTTACATAATCCACGGATCATTTCCATGGTTGACTGTTATGGTTCCAAGAAGAGCCATTGTGCTAATGCAGCAGCTGATGGTGGTTTGCACCGGCCCTGCATACTAAACGCCCTTATGAAATCAGGAATGAAATATGGGAACTGAGCACAGCCAATAACCATTTTTAAAAATAATGAAGTACTTTCCCACCTCGCTCTTCCGCCAACCCTCGCCCCCACCAAAGTCATGAAGAGCTGCATCAGCCTAATGAACTAATTGCCTAAAAATGTTATTAAAAAAGAAAAAGAGCTTAGTATTTGTAACAGGGGATGGGGAGGAGGGTGTATCAAATGAAAATGGGGCTTATATTTTGAAGCATAAAACATATTTTTGCACTTGGGGAAATAAGCAAACCTGTGCCATGTCTCACTTCAGCAACTGATGTTTAAATCTTAAAAATTAAGTCACAGACACCCTGGGATGTAGAGAAGGGGTGGAGGTGGAGACCTGCTTTGCCAAGGCACTTTGTGCCTAAGTAGCAAGACCCTGCTTGGCCACATTGGTGAACAGGCTGCCAATTGGGCCAAATTATATGATGCTTTTGCAATGCGCACAAATAGCCCATTACACTTTTCACAGCATTCCTTCATTAAGCCCAGAGAATTGTTTCTTTATGTTTTCCCCATAATAGCTTCTGAAAGGTCAAGAATCACTTCCTTGACTTTCTGGTGCCTTTCAGGGAATAATGCTGTTAACCATTTGTGGCTGTTGCTCCTCAGAGTTGACATTTACTCCAAGGATTCCCATAGGCTGTCAAGACTGTCTGACCTGACCATCAGATGGATACTCCACACACACGCACATGCACATGCACACATACTCCTCAGAGGTGGGCAGGAGGAGGAAGACTGGAATCCCTGCTGAGTGAAATTTCACTTAAATTGAGTTGATGCTTTAACGGCCTTTAGAAGCAGTAGAGGACTTGGGTTATGAGTGTCGTTCAAACCCAGGTTCAAGTTCAGACCTGCTTTTTTTTTGGTGGGTGACCCAGGGTGAGTCATGTCAGCCCTTGATGTTTGGCTTCCAGATTTGAGAAATGGTAATCATAATATAGACCACTGCCAGATGCTCTCCTAGGAAGGTGTGAGCATTAACATGCTGAAGTGGGGATGGGGAGAGAAGCTTGGAGGGGACTGAGGAAGTAGTTTAGTCAGTAAACTGCTGCTCATAAGGAGGCTAGCCATGGTGGGGTGTTTATGATACTAGCACAGGGGAAGTAGATCCCTGGAGCTTACTGGCCAGCCAGAAGCCAGGGGAGATTTGCACCCCTCACCCACACTGCTGACTCAAATTCAGAGCAGGTAGAAGCAGTCCGGCCTATTACTAGTCCAAGGGCTCATTCCAGCCCTTACTTGGATCTACAAGGAGATAGATGCATCTATCAAATGTTTTCTGTGCCAAGGGCTTTTGTATGTTTCACACTGAGTCCCTCCATGAACCTGCAATTAAGTTAATACAAGAAATGAAGAAAGTATGCTTTGCACTTAAAACACCACCAATTTCAGATAACGGAAACTGCATAAAGTTCCAGAGAATTCCTACTTTGTTATTCCAATACAGTAACACTTGAAATTTAGCATACAACTACACAAACATAAACATGAAAATGCACATATGCATGTATGTAGATATACACATATTCGTCCTCTAACAGGTTTAAAATTAGACTAGGTAGCTTCTTATATGCTCCACGTCTAAGGCTTTATTGTTGCCAAAGCTGAGAGATAACATAGAGGAAATATTACAATGCTTAAGATACTAATAATAGTGTTAGAAGGAAATTTGTTTTCAATTTGGCAGCTAATATGATTCCTCTTAGAGTATCCTGGGCCAGGAAAGCATTTATTTTGTATCCCTAAGCTTTATTACTGCCCTAAACTAAGGAAATAAATCTGCCTCCAAACCTCAAGTAACATGCTTACCCTCTGAGCACACCGCTATCGGCTTCTTTAATAAAACAAAACAAACATTGTGTGGTTTGCTTTTAAAGACTTTTACCTTGGCCTTGGAATCAGATTTGTGTTGAGTCCTTAGTCTGCACCTTATTAACTTTATGACCTTAGACAAGTCACAGAATTTCTTGGAGCTTCAGTTTCTTCATCTTTAAAATGAAGGCAATGTCCACCCTACAGTTGCAAAGAGTGTTACTGCATTATTTAGAAGCCTCATGAAATGTTTGCCAATATTTGCTGTTGCATTTTTAATTAGTTTTTATTTTATTGTGGAAGTGATATGAGCTTCTCCTATAATTACAAGGAACTTTCATGTGTGTATTGTGTATGTGTATATTTAAGCATGCATGCATACCAGTCACAGCACATAGCTGGAGGTCAGAGCACAGCTGTGGGTGCCCCATGCTGTCTACCTTGTTTCAGGAGGGATCCCTTGTTGTTCGCTTCTGATTACCCTAGGTTAGGTAGCTCAAGAGCGTCTGCTGATTCCCCTGTCTACTTCCCACCTTGACTTAGATGCTCGTATTGCATACTTACTTCTCCATCTGACATTTTAGGTTCTGACGATCCAAACTCTGGTCTTTATGCCTGCACAATGAGGGTTTTAGCCACCGAGTCATCGTCTGAACCATTGTAAGAATTTTGAGCAGTGTAGTACAATGTTCAGTGGAAATAGAAATTTCTTCTCTCAAAGTGCACGTGGTTCTTTCCTGTGGTCTTATATCACTGAAGGAAGAACATTAAATTCTCATGGCACATTGCTATGAAAACATCCCCGAGCTGAGGAGTGGCTTAGTGGATAAAAGCACTTGCTATCTAAGTCTGACAAGCTAAGTTTGGGCTCTGGATGAAGTGGGACCAATCAGTATTCTCAGCACCCCTACTGAGAGATGGGAGGAGGGGACAGGGGAATGGACAGGTGTTGCAGGAAATATTAAAAAATTGGACTGACACGTTCCCGTGCTAGTGCCAGCACCAGCTACTCTCTCCAGCTTGCCTGCCCTGCACAGCATGTCCTTGGAGCCTCTAGTTCCCTCTCCTCCACTGGCTCTGTCCCACATCTGAGTAACCAAATGGAACAGACAGCCTTACAGTTGTATATCACATTACCCATTAGCCCAGTAAAAACAAGACTCAATGCTTATATTTAACCAATCAGATTTATATATCAATAAATTCTTAGTAGAAGATGCCAATTCAATAATTTCAGAATCAACTGATAATGATAAAAGCTGCCCACCTAGATTAGACAAATTATTCCATTATTCTAACCTTTATGATATCATTACAACTGGTGACTGATCATAGCCACACTGATCCATGCCTGCCACCATCTTCCTTTTTTCTCGCTACCCCAGATGCTTGCTCCGTGTTTCTGCAACTCTTAGCTTTACCTCCCTTTTCTCTATGCAATCACAGGCCTCCCACTGCCCTAATGTGATTGGACAGGGGAAAATACTATGACATATCACCCTTCCTGTTTAAGTAAATATATAAATAAATAAATAAATAAATAAATAAATAAATAGATAGATAGAATTTCTCTCAAAATATAAATTGAGGACAGTTATTACCATTTTGTAATTTATATGGTATAAGATAGACCTAATACCCAGTCCAACATTTTTGCCAATAAAATCGAGCACTGTCCTCTATCCTAACTTAAAAGACTACAGTTCTGCACCTGGCTTACCTCCCAAGTTCAGATAGAACACCATCTGAAAACCATCCTCTCCAATCTGTTCTCTCAAAGTAAAGAGCATGGGTTGGCGATGAGTCTTCAACCCCACCAGAAATCCAAGAATGACTGATATTAACTGAAAATATATAGGAAGGCCTAACACAGCTTCCAGAACTCAGCCAATCCTTAGAGACTGCTGATCACCTGGACAGTCCCTTACTTCAAAACACTGGAGCATTGGTCTTCAGCCTTCTCGCCCAGGATCCTCTGACAGACCTTAGAGAAACAGAATGTTAAGGACTAGCCTATGCTGTCTCAGCAGAGCCAAATTGCCTCCACCTGTGGGTCAGCTAGCCTGAAGAATGCTGTGAAGGGTCACAGGAACAAGAGAGACCTTGCCGCAACGAGATGGAAGGCAAAAGCAGATTATCAGGGTTGTTCTGACCCTCCACATTCATGTTTACACACGCACACACAAACAACCCACAACTCCACTACTGCAATCATAAAAACAGGCTTGGCTGTAGGTGCACACCTATAACCTGAGCATTTGGAAGGATGAGACAGGAGGATTTGTGAGTTTCTGGCCAGCCTGAGATACTTTAACAAAATCCTTCAGATCTTGTACAAACGTTACCTAACAAGTAAGCTAAATGTGCAGGATATGTAATATCTTTGACAGTTTTAAAGCTTTTCTACTTTTATATAAGTTAGACAGTGAACAATCTTCAAATCTTTTTTTTGTCCTGGTGTTGGTATTTTATTTCTTTGTGTACATTAGGCCATGAATTCGTATGGAATGGGCTCCAACAGCTCAGGCTCTTTTCCGTTAGTCCTCACAAAGTGTGCTTCTCTGGGTGGCACAGGCTGGCGCTTCTGGTTGTTCTCCTTCACCCGCTTCAGGAAGCTGTCTCTGCTCTTTGAGTGCTTGATGTGCTCACTCCGCACATTGATCCTCTTGGCCAGAACTTTGCCCTTTACCTGCTTGTTGACAATGATGACCATGGCATGCTGGGTGACATTGTAGACTCTTCCGGTTTTGCCGTGGTAGCACTTATGGGGCATTCCTTTTTGAACAGTGCCCATTCCCTTGATGTCTACAATATCACCCTTCTTGTAGATTCCCATGTATGTGGCCAAAGGAAAAACGCCGTGTTTCCTAAAAGGCCTAGAGAACAAATACCGGGTGCCTCTCCTCTTTCCCTTTGTGTTCGTCATTTTGGCGAGTTACTGGAAGATGGCTGCAGCGGCTGAAAGGACAATAATCTTCAAATCTTAAAAATCTCCAAATTGAGATGTGAAAGACAGTGATTAGAAATTCACTGTTTCTAATTTGAAAGCAGAAGAGAACATTGGCTGCAGGAATTTATTATTTAAAAGTTTTATTATCCCGGTAACACATACTTAGGAAAGGAAACCAGTGGTGGCAAGAGGTTGTTATCATCATCATTATCATCATCATCACCATCATAGTCATTGTCATTGTTAGAATTATTATCGTCATCTTCATCATCATCAATTATTGTTTTGTTTGGTACAGGGAAATGAACCCAGGGCTGTGCATACACTAAGCATATACTATATTGATTGATTGATTGATTGATTGATAGTGCATACACTATATTGATTGATTGATTGATAGTGCATACACTATATCTCCAGATTGAATAATTCTGATGTCTTTGCTTTTCTTTAGCCATAGACTTGAAAATGTTTTAGCCTAAAAGCATAACTTAGCATTCATTCTGCTTTGGTTTGCTTGGTGCTCCATCCATTCGTCAGTCATTTACTTAAAATTTGTTCATTCATTCCTTTACTAAGCCTTTCCTAGACATCCCCTACTACTCAGATACTTGGTAAGGTGCCAGACCTCTGAGATCCCGATGCACAGGCTAGCCTCACTGAGAGCTAGGTATCACAGGATGTTGCAGGACCATGAAGGATGGTAATCTGGGTTGAGATCTGAAAGCTCAGTCGGTAATAAGAGACAAAGCAGCAGGATGATAGTCCATCCAGAGATGATAGCAAGCTACATTGAGAGATCCCCTGTACATGGATAGAAACTGAGGTCCCTGGAGAGAGAACAGTGACATGCTAGTACACAAAGGACACTGTCTACTGAGCTGGATGGTACTCATGAAAGAATTGTAGGTAGGACAGAGGTTTGATGTGCTTGCAGTTTAGATCCTGTCTGAGCACCACAGGGAAAAGAAACAGAGAAGGTTCACCAGGAGGCAGAGCAGGAGGAGGGTGCTGCAGTTACTGAGCTGAGAGCTGCTGATGATCTGACAGCGAGAGAAGCAGACAGATGTGGGAGCAGAGGACTGACACGTCGGAAAAGCAATGGAGATGAAACCACTTGATTTAGGGATTGTGTTTTTCAGTAACTGATTGGAACTCAGCTTAAACCAAACTCAACTTAAACCAAACTTAGATGTTTTCTGTAACATGAGTAATCATATAGCCAATTATCACAATTTTATACTCATGTTTAAGATGCAGAATGGGACCGGAGCTTCTGAAGCCCAGTTCTTCTGCGCAGGCTTAGAAAGGCAGGGACCTTTTACTCCATGCTTAAGTTTAGACACAAGTTTTATTAAAGCATCTTGAAAACAAATATTCATTCTTTGTCATTTTCCCTAAGGGTCATTTAGTTTTGATATGTAGATAATTCCCACAATCACTTTCACTGACTTCATGACAGACCTTGTTATCCTTTGTGATGTGAGTTGTCCAATTCGTTGTTAGTATCTTATTGGCTTTGTGCTGTGTTGTCTAGTTATTTGTAACTGGCAAAGAATCTTAAAATCAGGGATACCATTCTAAGTGATAATCTCATGGGTAAGTATTTTTACTTTTCTATGCAATCTGTAGCCTATGGAGATTTCAGTAATAAACACTTGGATAATGAGACGATCCTATTATCTACCACCTATTCATTGGTATTGTATCCCAACAGAGAAATGAAGAAGAAAGCCTTCCTCAGGGGAGAGCAAAATGGAGGAGATCTTCCTCTTTTAGGATGAAATTCTTTGTGTACATCAAACACACAGCAGAGAAGACCATGAAAGCCTTCTTCAAATTTCTTTCTGATTCTTACTCAGCTCAAGATGTTTGCTCAGCAGTGTTCCCATCAAAGAGCACGAGATTCAGTGGAAGAATTTGCACTTTCTGGAAGGAAGCCCATAGCTCATTACCAATAAGAGAGTACCTATCTTACCCACTGATGTTTTATGAAGGAACAACATTCCCTCCTCAGTGCAAACACAGCATTCCTTCCACCACTCCATCCTCATCCCCATCCCTGATCAAAGGGTTGCAGGAAGACTCTGAACTGTTATCATCTTCCTCTTCATGAAGATTTAATTTCCTGGGGTCTGTGAACTCATCTGGAATTTATGTCATTGCTTAAAATCTTTTGATGGATGACTCATTAATTGAAAATCGAATCCAATTCTTGCTCTTCTTCCTGTTTTTCTTTCTATTTTCTTTCAATTACCAGTTAACTACTACGTATTCTGTGCAAGGTACCATGCTGGATGCTGGAGCACTGACAGATCCCACCCTATCCCAAGGGAAGGGTCAAAAGCCAGTCACACCGGGCTTGATTTATGTTCACTGGGAATATTTCCTTTACTCTGAATCTTTATTCCTGTGCTATAAGGCATGATGTATAAATAAGTAACCTAGAGAATGCCAACCCTACCTGGACATTTTAGCATGCTTTTACTGTTTGACTTCTCATTCACCATCCTTTGTGTGATAGGGGATATTGGTAAGCAAGAGTAGGTCAAGGACTATGTATTGTTCAGGTTACAGGAGTGACTGTAATTCTATGCTCCTGTGTGCACAGTTCCAAGAGCTGGAGTGATGCTCAGGGCCCATTGAATTCTTGAAGAAAAAAAAAAAAAGCTCAGAGGGATTTCACACTACCTCAACAATTGTTTCTCAAAAGGCACTTCCGAATAAATAGATCTTTTTTGGCATCTCATCTGTGTACCATTTATCATCTCCATTTTCCCCCCAAACTGCACATATGCTGGCCTAGCCTTCTCTGTTTTGACATCCATTTCTTCCCTTGTACACATCTTTAGTGAACATGGTGATCTGCCCATGACTTGGCAGCCCCAAGCTTTATCAGTATTCTTAATACTTAATAACACAATCTCCATGCAAGTAAGACAAACTTAAAAACTATTCGGTATATAATGGTTATGTGGATAACCAACAAAAAGATGTTCCAGTTTATAACTGTGGCTCTAGAGGCATCCCTGCATTCATTCATTCAGAGACATTGTGCATTGGTGGCACTGGTTGTGGAAGCCATGTGGGGAAGGATGGGAAAGAGACTAGGATCCTAGGAATGGAAAAATGAGTGGAGATTCAGTATTGGCCTGCTTAGTACAGTGGAGAAAATGTAGGGTGACCCTCAGAATTGTCCTTCAGAAGGATGAAGGGATGACATTGATTCATTGACTCCCAATCATGGTCATCAGTCTCATGGTTGATGGTTGCCGTCAGGAATGGCCTCATCACTCTTTGTGGGTTTCAAGACTCACAGCTGAATGAGCTTCTACCGAGCCTCTTAGGAAGGAGGGAACCCAACAGCAGGCATGAGAGCTACCCATTTTAACTGGAGCTGCCAGTAGTAGAGCGTAGGGGCCAGGTGGCTTCTTGGCCATGAGCACCCGTTGTGGATGCACAGGGGTCCACCATTCCTGCTTGATTCCACAACACAATGACAGTGCCTTCACCTTTATTTCTTCAGTGCCTAACAAAGTAGCCAACTCTCAGGAACCATTCAGCTTCATTTGGAACTCAAGAAAACTCAATGAACAGCAATCAGAAAACAGCCTTTTATACCCTCCTGGGTCATAGATTTCTTCACAACTGTGAACATGTCAAAACTTCACAGACTTATTACTTAATTTTTAGTGGAGAAGATAGACAGGAATCTAAACCTTATAGTAAAAGAAAGTTCCATGACAGTCATGGAAAGGAATGTGATCCCTTAACCCGCTAATTTCACTGTGCCCTCAGTTGTGGTGTTTTAGGTTTCTCTGAGGTGGAAGACAAACACTGTTTAGGTGGGGAGGGAAGTGACAACATTGGATACCTGAAAAATGTTTTGTTTTCCCCATGATTCACAAACTGTCTCTAACACTCTCCTGCGAAGAGTGATAGGATGCTAATTTCCCACAGATTCATTATCACCATGAAATGAAATTTTGGAACACATCAGAGGTAAATGTAATGTGCAAATGTAGAATCCAACAATTCTAGTTTTAGCTGCCTTGTGTTTTTACACCTCTGTCAACAAGACACTCATTAAAGACTTTTCCCCAGCATTGTACTTGAAAGAAGGCTGAAGAGAATGTTATACTACCCAGGGAAGAGAGGTGTTCTTGCCAGCAAGTTTCTGAAGGGAGCCTTCTGTGTATGTATTCCCAGGGTTGTGATTGGAATACAAGGTTCATTGTGCTCAGCACTGTGCTGAGTCCTGGAATGAAATTTTGTCACATCACATACCTAACCTTGTCCTGGTGAAGTGGATAGATAGTTGTGGATTTGGTCTAATGCTGCTTATATTATGTTAATTTGGTCCCCAATATTGCATGAGAACCCACACATAAGACATTGAAGGACCCTGTCCCCAGTTGGTTGTGATTGGTAAATAAAGTTACTGAATGTTGGTCAGGGAGACAGGAGTAGGATTTTAGGATTCCCAGAAAAGGGACTGAGGAAGGAGCCAGGAGAAGGAGAGCTGCCATGCCAGGAAAAGAGTAGAGGCCATGTCTGAGAGGTGTTAGACAGAGAACATAGCCATCATGTAGGTGCTGGGGAAGTCAGCCGAAGAGGACTGCAAGTCTGGGTCCAGGGCAGCCAAGATGGAATATAGGTTTTAGTAATAACTCAGGAATATCAGAGGGGAGTGTGTTAGCCATGTGGAGGTTTGGAAGTGGCCCAGCCATTCAGCTGTTTAAAGCATATTAAAATACAAGGTTGTGTGAGTGTATCTTTTATTTGAGAACCCAGAACATTGTGGCGGGTAATGAGGAAAATGGGTGCTGCAGCCGCCACCGGGTTCACTTGAGTAGAGGACATTGTGATCAGCAACAGTGTCAGCTTTTGTGTTTTTAAGGCTGAATATAAAATGATATTTTAAAATAAGTGCTTTAAGATGGAACTATGGTCTTCTTATAGTGGAATTCAATGAAAATCATATAGTCTTGAAATTTTAAAAAGCCCCTGCCCCCTGCCAAAGTGGGATTTGGGTAAAAAAGTGAACAATAAGAAAATAAGAGGGAGTTCAACATTTGCAGAGGCCCCGTGACGAGAACAGCAAGGGCAGAAGAAGCCTGGCTTCCTCAGAGGGGGAGGAATGTGGAGGAAGTGAGGTAGATACAGGTTAGGAAGGCTGCTGGCCAAACAACGGAAAGTCTCTGAGCCGTGTCTGTGGGACCTGGGGGCTTAGAGAGGGCTTTATGTTTTACATAAAGGTTTTTGTTTTTACACAACCTTTTATATTTCCAAAAGCCATATGAAAAATTCAAATAAAAACATTTATTTCTGCTCTAACTATACTGCTATTTACAAACAAGGTCACGTGCATGCACTAGTGCACATACACATGTGGGTGCATATACGCACACATGCACGCACACACGCACACACTCATGGACACGAATTGATTTTCCAAAAGATGTCAGGTCAGTTAGCTCTACAATTATCAATCTCTCTCAGCCTCATTTGGGAAACATTTAGTTTGCACTTCTGGGCATGACTGTATTTACCCAGTAACTAAATTCCATGCTGTGGTGTCATGAAGAATAAATAGAGAGTTCTCGTCCTGCATATTAAGTATGTAAGTGAAATTTCCCTTCTCTGTTGGAAATGGCAGAGTTATAGTCATCACACGAACAAGACTGGTCCAAAGGAATTGTCTGGTGGCCTCTGTTGGAACTCCCTAAACTACGTTTGTAACATCCATTAGCTTCCCAAAATTTCTTAGCATATCCCAAAATGGATTAAGTTACTTTTACAGGTTCTGATTTTTATGGGGCCCTTCCGCCACTACTTACCCTGTTAGTCTCCTCAAGGTGCCTGCAGACTGATTTACGATTTCATTTATGGTTTTGAGTGGTAGTTTGGAAACGTTAACTAGCCCACCTCTTCTTGGATCTTGCTTTTTGGCTTTATATATCCAACACTAAATCAGCCTGCTTAGATTTCTCTGGTACACGAGTCTCCTCAATACATACCAGCACAGGAACTTTATCCTTTAGCAGCTGGATTTCGGGAAATGTTCATGTGATTCTCACCTAGCTCTGCTGATTTATAAATATTTAAATTCTGTAACTATTCTCTTACCTGCCTCTTATTAATTCTGTTTCTTCATATTCCCAGAGGCCCATTAATCTTTATCTTGCTGATTTCTTGCTTCCTTCATTATTGTGCTAAAGACAAAATAGTGGCTCTCTCTTCACTCATTTTTCTTTTTTAAAATCTCTCTCATATCCTTTGCTCTGGTTTATCAAAAGCAGCCATTGTTTTCCTGGGTGTAGCATCCTATTATGTTTTCAGAAGCCTTTGCCCTCATCTCTTGCAGCTTCTGCTTTTGTGATTCTGCCCCTCTGCTGCTATAGTTGCTTTTTCTTCACTCACATTGAGGTTTCTTTTCTCCAAACCCTGAATAATTGGATCTCCATGCCATTCCCCACCACATCAGGAAACATTAATGCTCCGAGACTCATACATCTGAATATGCTTGCTGGTTATATAAAAACACCCAGCACCCACTTATGCCTTCTGTTTTTTTTTTTTTTTTTTTTTTTTCTCTAGAGGATATACTTGAGTGCCCACACCCATGCTTTCTTCCTTTCAGCAGAACAACATAAGTAGTAATCATTTAGTTCCTGAAAGATGGTTGGATACAGGCCATTTATTTCAGAGCATGTCCAGGGAACTGATTTGAAACAAATAAGAAGTGACTATGAAATCAAGACAAGGAGTTCCCAATAACAAAAATAAAATAAAATAATAAAATGGTTCTTGGAACCTGTCTCATCAGAAACACACTGGGAATTTTAATGTGTTTTCATAAGAGTGCACACTGCACATCACAAAAATAGTCAGAAAAGGGGGTGCTCTCTGCCATGTGCACTCTGCCATCTGTGCAGTGGCTCAGGAAAAAGCAACCTAAGTTGTGCTCACAGAGCAGGAGTGTGTCCTGGGGTTGTCCATGTTACAGATGCCTGCCCATTTACCCCTGGGGCTATGTGCTTGTAGAGCGTGTTCTTAAAGAGTTAGCAAAGCTTTCTATATGTTTTATACTTCAGTTTAAGAAAATAAAATAATCACTGTGTTCATAAAGTCAGTTATTTGAAAATGTAATTTTTTTTTTTGGTAGGGATGGACCACGTGGGTGGCTATTTGAAATATCACTTTTCTTTAATCTGATGCATGACTATGTTGTTAGATAAGTTTACCTGTCTAGTAAGCTGATGGAGTGTGGATGATCATGGTCACTGCTTGGCGGGTAGCTGCAATGTCATAGGCATTGTTTCCACAAGTTGTCATCTCAGAGCAGAGACAGCATCAGGAATCCCACCTTCCAAATGAGCACACAAATCTAGAAAGATCTTGAGTATTTTCCAGTGAGCATGAAGGTAAAGAGAAGTGGCCCGAGAGTCAGAAGTAGACATCAAGGCCTGGCTGCATCTGTGAGATTCTTTCTCCCGCCTATGGGATGGAGGTTTACAACTTTGGCATATGTCTAGGTGATCATTGTGAACTATAGGTATAAAACCACAATTGGTGCCACACTTGTATGTAGTGGAACAAGATGAGTTAGTAAATAGCATTTTGTATGCAGCATACTGATGCAGAGCCTTGCATTTGAATATAGTCCCAGCATTGGCCTTCTGCTCGGGCAGGCTTGACAAACCTCTGGGATTTGTTGCTTAATGTCAGTAACAGCAACACAATTAAAAAATAATCACAAAAAACAAAAACAAGGATAGTCTTAACATAGTTGTAACACTGTGGCGAGCAGTCTAACTTCTTCATATATATGAGTGACAGGAAAATCTCACTGGAAGCAGGAAGTAATCTGTGAGAGCAATGGTAGGAAGCACTGGTGTGCTTTCCAACTTTCAGAGGAGGAAACAGAAAGCTACCCTTGCTCTAACCTGCCCACACAGATGACAGAGGCACACAGTACAGTCTCAGCGTCTGTAGGTCCAGTGTTGTTTAGCAGATCTCTTGAGTTTCTCTATCTTACAGAACAAAACCACACGCATTTATGGGTAGCCTCATAGTAACCTTACTCTATGCTCTGTCCAACTCAATCTATTTTTCTCCTATAAATTTGAGCATGTTTTATTAATTAATTTATTTATTCATTTTATATCTCAATATCAGCCCCCTTCTTTTCCTAGTACCCCTCATATAGATCCTATCCCCATTCCCCGTTCCCCCACCCCTCCTCCTCTAAGAAGTGCGAGCCCTCTGGTCCTATGTTTCTCCCCCTCCCACTTCCCCCAGCCCAGCATATCAAGTCACTCTCCTACTGGAGCCAGATAAGGTGGCCCAGCTAGGGGAACAGGATTCATAGGCAGGCAACTGATTTAGGGACAGCCCTCTGCTTTAGTTGTGGGGGAACCAGATGAACACCAAGCTGCACTTCTGTTACATATAGAACACATAGGGTATGTTTTCCTTCTGCATCTAGATTGTTACAGTTAACACAGTATCCTTTCTCCATTGGGGTGCCCATGCTCAGTCCGACCATTGGTTGCAAGCATCTACATCTGTATCAGCAAGGCTCTGGCAGAGCCTCTCAGGAGACAGCTATATCTGGTTCCTGTCAGCAAGCACTTCTTTGCATCAGCAATAGTGACTGGGCTTGGGGGCTGCATATGGAATTGATGGACCCCAATGGAGGAGTTAGGGAAAGGACTGAAGGATGGGTTCAGGGAGTGTTTGTTCAAAAAGGACCACCCTGACCATTCATGGAACCCTCTATGCAAATGTGCTATTGTTAGAAGCTCATAGAAACTGTCTTGAGAAATAACCTCACAATTATCAGGTATTTTTCCTTGTGACTTGTGACTTCCTTGTGACTCTTAACTGGCATTTTTGGTATTTTCCAACAACGCCTTCCCCAACCCCTTGAGTTGTAGTTTCTTCCTTTAAATACCCCCTCTCCCAACTACTCGGCGCCACAGTCATCTACCCCTGTGTGGTGTATGACTGTGGGTCGGAGAGCGCAAAAAGAAAGGAAGAGAGAGAGAGAGAGAGAGAGAGAGAGAGAGAGAGAAAGAAGGAAAGAAAGAAAGAAAGAAAGAAAGAAAGAAAGAAAGAAAGGAAGGAAGGAAGGAAGGAAGGAAGGAAGGAAGGAAGGAAGGAAGAAAGAAAGAAAGAAAGAAAGAAAGAAAGAAAGAAAGAAAGAAAGAAAGAAAGAAAGAAAGAAAGAAAGAAAGAAAGGAAGAAAGGAAGGAAAGACTGAAGGAGCTGAAGGGGTTTGCAACTCCATAAGAAGAACAGCAATATCAACCAACCAAACCGCCCAGAGTTCCCAAGGACTAAAGCAACAATCATGGCTTCAGTTGCATATGTAGCAGAGGGTGACCTTATCTAGCATTAATGGAAGGGGAGGCCCTTTGTCCTGTAAAGGCTTGATGAGCAGGGTGGGGGGATGCTAGGTCAGTGAGACAGGAGTGGGTGGATAGGTGGGGAAGCACCCTCATAGAAGTGGGGGGAAATAGGATAGGGGGTTTGAGAAAGAGAAACTGGGAAGGGAGATAACATTTGAAATGTAAATATATAAAATAACCACTACAAAAATTTTAAAAACCAAAAAACATAATACTCTTTCAGGTTCATTCATGTGTTTTCAAAAACCAGGAATTTCTTATTTTTAAAGGATAAATAATATTCCATTGTGTATGCATACACATACACACACGTTTATCACATTTTAAAACGTTGGTTATCTGTCTAATTATTTCTACATTTTGGTAACTACCAACAATTCTGCAAATAAACATGAAAATTCTTGTCTCTTTGAAATCCTGACTTTAAAGCCAACAATGTTATTTCTATCTCCTACAGTAGCTTCAATTTACTTTTTTAAAGAACTTCTATAGTGTTTTAGATAGTGCTACAATTCATTTGGAGAGATGATCATTCAGCAATCAAGGGTGTGTACTGTTCTTCCAGAGGACCTGAGTTTGGCTCTGAGCACCTAACATCAGGGAGTTCACAACCACCTGCAATTCCAGCCCCAGGGGAGCCAATGTCCTCTCCTGGCCTCTTCTGGCACTCACTCACATGGTAGTCACAGGAGTACACACACACACACACACACACACACACACACACACACACACACACACACCTTTCACAGTGCTGTAACATTTTATGTCCCTTTTGTATGGGTCCCAATTTTGCCAAAACCTCTCCAGAGACATTATCGTCCAGCTGTGTGTTAGCAGTTATCTTGACACATGGGTGATAACATCTCGTTGTGGTTTCAGTTTGCATTTTCCTGCTTAGTACCTCCTGATGCCATGTCATTTTAGGGAAATGGAGACCTTCAGTTATTTTGATCTCTTTTGCTATTGAGTTTGAAGACAGAGCCCATGAATTATTAGCCCATGAATTATTAGAATTATTAGTTCCTATGCAATTACAATGGTCTCTGTTTAACTGTGGCTTTTCTTTCTGTGGCTTCAGCAACCCAAGATACCATAACTTGCAGATATTAAGAGATAAAGAATTCATGTTTTTTTTTTTTCAATCAACTGCCATTTCCAGCAGCACAATGAACTCTTGCTCAGTCCCACTCTCTAGACAGTAGTCATTCCTCTGGTGTATAAGTTACCAGCTGGCAGTGGCTTCGTAGCTGCCTGGTGATAATATGAACTGCTGTGGCACTGCAGTACTGTGTTCAGGCAAAAAGGACATGAAACATCATCATAGATATTTACGTAGAGCAGTAAACTGCACAGGGCTTAGTACTTTCTATGGCCTCTGGTGTCCACAGGGGCTATTGGCACAGGCCCTCCGTAGGTAAGGGAGAGCAGATGACTGTGCTAACTGGTGCTAGGTGCCCACAGATGGCCTGAGATTTACTAGAACACACTCTCCAAGCCAAAAAGGCCCATAAAGCCCCTAAGATGCCAGTTTTCTGCCATACTGAGGCAGTATCCATGACCCTTTCTATACCCTTGCCAAAATTCCTGTCCTTAAAGACTGTTCTCACAAAATGTAGACCATGTCCAGTCCCATAAAGGTGGCATTTTATTCTCCCACCAGATCCAGGACATTCACCATACTGAATTTTAAGCTGCAATTAACTCAGTTCCCTTGTGGAACTGTGTCCTGAGTCCAAGCATCTTGGGAGCAAGTTTCATCTTACTAGCAGGGCCAGAAACCGAGTTTATATTCCCAGAACCCAAAACCAACTCCTATCCTGCTTCTTCAGGTGGTTCTCCTTTGACTGCTAACCAGTAAAGAAAATAAAGAGGGAAACTGCCGATTGCCTAAACTAAGGTACACAACTGGATTGCCCACTCTCTTGTCCCTTTGCTCCAGGAGGGAACCTGACTGCAAAAGCTGAATCAAGGACTGGGAAACCAGTCACCAATGTTAACGTCCTTGTTTATCCCCTCATGTGAAAATACGGTAGGTTAATGAAACGGTCCAGCCTGCTCACTCTCAGTTTGTGTTCCCATCCTATAAAAAAGATCCTAAAAGCATATGAACCTTTAGGGATGTAGTTCAGATCCCAAACTGGCCACCTCACTGCACACAAGGAAAATAAATAAGCTTTCATTTTTAAGCTTCTGTCCCTGAAGTGACTTTTCTCAGCTTCTCTCCCTAACCCAACAGAACAGACACCATGCTTACAGCAGGAAGGAGCTTGATATGTACATGAATATAGACATATATAGTATGCAATAATATATAATGTATGATATTAATATATACTGTGTAACATACAATTATACTGTTATATCAATATAGTACAAGTTTGATTTTCTTAGCACATTGATAATCATGTTTAATGTGATGAGAAAATTTTAATTGGGAAAAAGTATAAAAATTAAATATGTAGGAGGATTGTTTTACTATGTGAAATACAATGAAATACATATTGAGTTATTCAAATGCATAAGACTGGTGATTTTGAAAGATCACAAAGGAAAATTGCATGGAAAAAAAGCTACCTTGGGAAGGTGGCTCCTTAAGGAAATTGCTCACTGTGCAAACAAAAGGACCTGAGATTTGATCCACAACAGCCTCACAGAGGGCACAGAAGCGTGTCTGTAACCCTGGCACGGTGGGGGATGGGTTGGGGCAGGAGAATTCTGGGAACTGGTGAGTGGCTCATTTGAAATAGTGAGCCCAGGAACAGAGAAGGACCATGTCTCCACCCAAATAGAAATAAGGTAAAAAATGAAAGACGGCATCTGAAGTCAACCTCTGGAAGGGAAGTAGGGATAGATGGAAGAATGTAGGGATGGAGAGAAGCATGAAGCATGGAAGAAGAGAGGGAGGGAGAGAGGAAGGGGTAAAGGAAAGCAGAGAAGGAAGTAGGGAAGGAAGAAAGAGTGCAGGTAAAAGGAGAAAGAAAACAAAACAAGATTATTTTAAAAAGGAAATGGAAAAACAGAGAAAGCTCCCATACTTAATTCTGGGAAGAGAGATTTCTACACTGAGAGCTCTATCTAAATTTGGGCTGCCAAGCTCATAACCTGACATGGCAGTGTTAGGAAGAGACTGATGAATGCAAAGAAGGAAATAAGAAAGTAGGGTAGACCCTACTTTCACAGAAGCCATGCCTTATTCAGGAAAGCTATGCCAGTCGTGGGAGAGCAGAACACTCTGGAACATGTATGTTATGTGATGTTGACAAGGGCAGTTCCTAGACTAGCAGCAACATCATCACCATCACCTGCAGACTTGCTCGAGGAGCAACTATCAGACCTGACTGCTGATAAGGAAGTAGGGTGGGGGCCAGATGCTATGGGTGCTATATGGAGACCTCCTAAGATACTGAGCTGGTCAAATTGCAGATGCAGAGCCAGTAGGAACTGGCTTGAACAGTAAATCATGGAAGAGACCTAACAGGTTTGGGAGGCATTGGCTGTGTGTACCACAGCCCTGTTCCTCTCTTTTTGGCAAAGAGGTCAGCAACATCAGGTAGACTTACTCAAACCACACAGCTCATTTGCATCAGAGTCAAGATTCAAATCTAAGTCCACTGCACTCCCAAACCAACCATTTAACCAAACCCCTTCACACTTTAAGGTGGACGTGCATGAAAGTGCTGATGCCCATTCTGCTATTACTCCAGACTGAATTTCTTCTCCGGTGCCTCATTTCTTCAACTAAGCATATGCACTGAATGAACTAATGACTAAAGTAAAATCAATTCTATTTTTGCACGGCAAACAGTCAATCAATGGTAAAGCCACTCCCCTCATTGAGAGAGCCATCATCTCTAACCTAAAGACATACAAATTTCTTTCTTAGAAGAGGATGTGGCACCAGCAGTGGTGGAAGGAGTTGGGTGGGATGGGATTAGGGTAGAAATAGTACATTAAAAATCAAATATCAAAAGCAGAAAAGCTTTCCTTCTGGCTCAGTCCATATGGATGTCTGTTTACACACTAATGGAAAGCAGCATATAAAAATGGAGATTTTATGGCTGTTTTGTGAGTATCCCAATAAAAGGACCTAGAAAGAATCATGATCCACAAAGGAGTTCCTAAATAATAGCCTATCTTTGTGTCAGTGGAGCAACAACTAGCAAAGCCTGGAGAAAGCTACTTCATAAATAAACGTGTTTTTAGTGCAATTTATTTACAAGCCACAAGACATACAGTAGACTGCTACTGTGCTTTACGTAGGTCTCACAGAGAAGATTCATACACAGACTTGGCATTACAGGCCTTTAGTTATACAAATACTTTATATTGTCACTTGAAAGAAGCTTACCAACTATTACATGAAGAGCCAAGTTTTACTGTGAATTCTATTTTCTGATAGAAAAAACAGTTTAATCAACCAGACTCTGATGACTACTAATGCTTTTGTATTGTTCTCCTTGGGTTAGGATCTGTGAGCTGGTTTTAAACCGATGATCCCCTACCTCAGCTTCCAGGTGCTCAAATTACAGGCACGCAGCCCCAAACCTGGATGTTGCTGGTGCTCTGAAGGTCTCTGGATGCATTCCTGGGACTCTGTGTGTTTTGCTTCTACAAGGAATCCCTCTAATCCCCAGATGAGAATGACTATGAAGGTAGACCAGCAGCACCTGCTTGCATCTGTCAGGAGACATCCGGGAATGAGGGATCCCAGGCTTCCCCTGGATCTGCTCTATCAGAGTCAGCACTGGATCCCAGAACAGCTCCTTTGGGATGGGATCCTAATGGTACAGTTATCACATGTATTATTTAACCTTCTCAGAATCAGGATTCTTACCTGGGTGTGAAGATAATATAAAGTTCTGCCCTAAAGATTTGAAGTGAGGAGGAAGTGACAGAACACCCATAAAATGTCAATTACACAATATAATCCCGAGCACTCAAAACTGCAAGGACAGAACATTTTTTTCCCCCATAAAGGTGTTTTTCTATCTTATCAATAGAAGGCTGCATCGAAAATGCCCATAGCTAGCACTGACATCAACATTTGGAGAATAATCACTTGGATTTCCTACTAATTTGTTAATGGCTGGTAGACCCATTATTGATTGCTTAATGGCAATGTGTAACCTGAGAGTATATCAAATTGTATGCATAGTCAATGCCGATTTCCAGAAACAGTGTTTAAGCTCGGCTTGATAGAAAACTACATTTGTGCACAGAAGAAATTAGAAGACTGCATTGGGCGCTCTCCCACTGGCACACTGCTTCCACAAGAGGCCCCAATACACACCACTCCCATTTACATTTTTTCTTCAAAACCTCCCCAATATTGACTTGTAATGGTAGGACACTTCCTCGAGCCCAATTCAGTGGGACAGAAATGAAGCCCCATCAATAGCCTAGTCATGTCATTATGGCGGCTTGTCACAAAACTGCCCTTTTAGTCATTGAGCAATTGCAAATTTCCTTGGTTTGTAGGGAAACCCCAGCTGCTGTCTCAGAAATCTTAGTCTGTTGTCAAGAGAAACTATGCAATGGTGATGGAAATCACAACTGTAACTTTAGGTAGCAGGACATTTTATTATTACTCATGCTTTGCATTTCAATGTGTTTTGCTTTCCAGCCTGCCATTTGTAGAATCCCTGATTTTTGAGAGTGAAGCAGATTTTAGCTCCCAAAGGACTTGGCTCCTCTTTGAAAGTCCACAACAGTGCAATGACCTACAAAGGAGATTCTCAGATGAAATTCTTAGTGCCCATCAAGTCTGGATGGAATGTTATACAGAAAGGAGAGGAGTCCTGAGGATCATGCCCATCTCCCCCAGAACACACAAGGATTACCTCCATATTTTAGTCCTGTGGTACTGAACTGGGGTGGCCCATGAAAGAGACCAGGTATCTGTTGAGTGCTTGGCCCTACAGCCACATTCACAGCTCTGTGTGGCGTCTGGGGCAATGACTCATGAAACACCAGAATGAAATAACTAAACATGATTAAAGAGTCTCAGTTGACTCTTGGATTGGAAATGTTTTGTAGCTATAGAATACTATCAGGACAACTGGGGAATTCTACTATGTGCTATATATTAACGAATTACCTTAAGTTGAAGTTAAATGGCTCAGAGAGAATACTGCATTATGGTCACAAAAGAGAGTGTTCTTGTTATTACACACCTGCTGAGCTTTTTGTTACAGTGTCTGTTAAGTAATTATCACATGATTAAAATATATGTATATACACATGCATTATATACAAACACATTTACACCCATACAGAGGAAGAAAACATATGAGGTAAAATGTTAACAATTGATATATTTAGGTCAAGTATATAGTGGGGGACATTTTGCTAGATTTTGGAGTTTTTCTCTTGCCAATAAAAAGCAGGACGGGAGAAATCCATTATGATGTAAAGCTCCAAATCTTCTGGGAGAGAAGTGAAAACAAAAATAAAGGTATGGGTATCAAGAGAGCATTACAGCCAAATGGTGTGCAGAATAATACAAAATGCTTTTAGGAACCAAAAGCATCCTGTTACAATGGTTTCCATAGAGATGATGTTTGACCCCTATATATATATACATAGACTTTATTATATATAAGAACATACCTTTAAAGTAACAGAGCTGGAGGGAAATGATATAAGACAGCTATGCACATAACAGAAATAGTCATGAAAGAAAGGTTAGAAGGGTAGGTATCTTGGTCCTCTTGTCTCCAGTGACAAATCTACAGGCGGGTGGTTGGCAGAGTAGGCACCATGGCTTTCAGCCACTCCAGTGAGCAGGGGCATGGCTAATGGCCATATAAGAGCTAAACTTAGCAGCTCAGGAGCTAAATACTAGGAAAGATCCAATAAGCATAGTTTCTCAAATTCATCTTAGTAATGAACACAAATCTGATGAGTGCTCCTTTCTTCCATGCCCATGCTTATTAAAAACGTATAATATCTGGCCAGTCCACTTCCTCTAGATACTCTTCAAAATCATTATTGTGCCATGAAAATGGGAGGGGCACAGGGAGTCCCAGGCTGAGGGGCTCTAGCTGTGGGGCCCCCAAAACCTCTTGGTTCCCGTGTCTGTGAAGTAGGGACAGTGATGCTTCTCATTAACTCATAGACTTGCTGAACTGATTAAATTTCAGAATAGGACCAGAGACACTCTAGATAAATCCAGTTATCAGCCAAGATTACTTAGGGCTCATTTCAGGGTATCTACATTCATTTGTCTCCTCAAACAAAACCAGGAACATTTGAGGGCTCTGCTCAGAACTCCAGCAAAAAAGGCTAGTAAGCAGACTCACAATTATTTAAGATCCCTAGACATCACACAGGGATAAAAATGTCACAGATGTAGGCTTTTCTTTAAACCTACTTTTGACTCTCTGACCATTTCTCTTTACCCTTCTGTTCACTGGAAAATATTCATGATCTCTCCAGATTCATGTGTTCATTTGAAAGATAGAATTCGTGACACTGTCTCTGCTCTGAGATGACAACCTATTGAAGCAATGCCAATGACAGTGCAGCTACCCACCAAGCAGTGACCATGATCATCCACACTCCATCAGCTTACTAGACAGATAAACTTGCTTAACAACATAGTCATGCACCAGGTTAAAGGAAAGTCTTCCGATCTTTCCTGGGTTTGTGATTAGAATGTCAATCTCTGTCATGATCAGTTTGTCTTCAGAGCCCCAGTGTGACAAGTTAAGCCTCGCATGGTACTTAGAGCCTAGAAGCACTGTAAAGCCTTCATGATGGCTTGGGGACTAGGGTACTGGCATTGGAATCAAGCAGGAGGTGGGTGCTGAGTTTCTAGCCCGTCTAGGATTATCTTAGTAGAACCATTCCCTACAAGGTCTGGGGTGTTGGTTCTGGCTATCGAAAGCGTGTTCTCAACCGTTCTTAAGTCTTTCTTAACAAGTGTCCCAGATTCTCTCCATAGCCCTTAAAGCTATGCTTCCCCTTCCCCAAGAGCTCAGGAGTTGCTGCTGGCTTCAGACTTCCTCTGAGATAAGAAGACACATCCCAGCTCTGTAGAATAGGGATGGAAAAGACATGGGAAGAGCTTATAATATAGGTAAATAGCATCCCCAGCAGCATCCTGTGGCTTGTCACCTGATGGTGGAGCTACACACTTGCTTCTTTATTGAGCATTGATTGTATGTCAGGTATGCACTGGCCCCAGCCTCAGGAACAAACCAAGACAGAATCTACCTTCTGAATCCCCAGAGACTCCAAGACAAAGTGCAGACTCCTTAGCCACTCGTGACCTTGCCTTGCTAGACTTAACCTTTAGATGCCACTTGTGGAGGCAAAGTCTCTGAAGATGAAGCAGTTGGAAGTCACAGCAGGATGCTACCAGGGCATTACTGAGCTGAGGCTTCTGCGTGATTCTTACAGACACTCTTTAAAGATGTCACTGGTTATCGCTGCTTCATGCCTCCTGTTTTTCTCAGAGTTTTCTTAGAGTATATAGGATTATTATTTGTTGCTGTTATGTATGTGTAGTAGATGTATGGTGTATGTTTGTGTGTCTGTGTGTTTCCCTGGAGGACAGAAGTCAACCTTATTTATCTTCTATTACTCTCCACTCCGTTTTTTGAGACAGCGTCTCCCAGAGAGCCCTAGAGGTCACAGATTTGGCTAGACTGGCTGGCCAGAAAGCCTTACAGATCTTTTAGTCTGTTGCTGGGGTTGCAGACATGTGCCACCATATGACTTTTAAATGTGTTCTGAGGATCCAACTCAGGTCCCCACTGAGCTCTCAGCCAGCTCCTAAGGGGTCACCTCCCAGAAGGCCCTGGTCATTGCTATTGCCCTTTCTTTGTATTGCAGAAATTGTTTGCCATCTTCTTTGTGAGGATACAGAGTGCCTGGCATCCTTGGCTCACTCTACATGAATATCTAAACAATGGAGCTGTTTGTGCTCATTTGATTGGGGTGATTTTTCCAAATCCTTCCTGGGATCGTACCTCACATTGTGTGTTGCTCTCCCTTACCATTTTGCTTGTTTTTACATAAATTGCTTTTCTGTGCCTGCATATGATTTCATTTCATTTTTCAGCAACTGTTGAAGGAAATATATGAGGAAGCAACTTAATAATATTGGCAAGCTTTGGTTGGCTTGACTGGGTTCCTTAAATGGAAAAAGTAGAGAAAGGTAGGGAGTTGACCAGCAACTGTTTTCAGCTTGTCATTTCCTATTTCAGTAGCTTAAATAGTTCATAGTTTATTTGCATCACAACTGTAGTCATTTGAAGATTTGTTAAGAAAACCCTCAGGTATTGTGTAGTACAGGGCAAAGGAAGGAGGGTTGTGTGATGCCATAAAATTGAGTTCTGCCTCTTCTGGTGACTGTAGGCTGCCGTCTTTGCCTCTCCAGTCTTGTCCCCTCATCTGTGAAATGGTGGCACACGGGTACCCGTCTCAGCATTGCTGAGAGGATAGCACAGTGTCAAGCATGAAAAGCATCTATAATTTTCTTCACTCTGGTTCATGGATCTCAGTCTTCCACCTCAAAGACAGTTAGTTCATAAGGCCCCAGAACAAGATTGTAAGATATTAGAAAAATTAATGCAGGCCAGATGCTTTGATTTGTGACTAGAGTAAGCCAGTTTGCAATTCAAAGAAGAAAGACCTTGGCTGATAGGTCTAGAAGCAAGCCTTCTGACCGCTCCTGTCCTTGCAGGACATCTGTTACAGTGAAACCTACTTTCTGGTTCTCTACTTCTCTTAGTTTTTCTGCCTGTTGACAATTTTGTCACGTCTTCAAGAATGCCATGCTCTACTTGTGATGGTTAATTTTGTGCATTTACTTCTGTTGCTTTAACTTTTGCTGAGGAGATGTGAACACATGTCTGTTCCCTCCAGATAAGCACTGATGATACACTAAAGAAACAATGCCACCCAAGTTGTGCCTCCTTCTCTAGCCCAAAAGACCAACCGGGACTGACTCAGATGTAATTACATTAGGATCTCTTTATACTAACTTGAGTTTGGGCTTATTTACCACTTAACCACAGGATGGTTTGGTGAAGCAGCCCTGAACTCTCATCAGGACAAGGTTTTATAGGAAATAGGAACAAGTGGGGATTGGGGGGGGGCGTGCATATCCTGGGAAGCATCTAATTTAATGACTATTGTAAGCCAACTGGTGGGTGCTCTGAAGCAAGACTGGGCATAATCACACAGTGATTGTATCTGGAAGTACATCTGAAACAGCCTAATCTTTGATTAACTGTTGCTAGGAAGTAGCTATGGAGCATGCTATGGGGTCCTTCCTGGTACTTGGGTGCAGCTTGGGTTCAGCTGTGGTTCTCAGGCTTTTTTTCCTTTTAAGATGGAGGCCAGTCCCACACAAGATTGAGGAAGTTTGGCCTCTCAGATCCAATGGACTAAATTGGGTTAGCTTACAGCAGCATGTGTGAGAAGGAAGTACAAGAGGGTAGAGCACTCCCAAGGTAGCAACTAAGGCCTGCTCCATCTCCAACAACCACTTACTACCTATATATTCTCAAGGAGAGACAGGGTCATGTTTACCAGTTCCTCAGAACTTCTGAGGCTGGCTGCCTCTTGAAACCCTTATGTGCTATGTGGTGAGCCCCCTCTTCTGTCCAGGAGGGAATGTTAATGGGCAAAATCTTGTGAGTTTCCCACTCTGATTTCAATATGGCAACAGTCATGACATTTCAGAATGACAGAGTTCTATAGGTTGTATAGGTCACAAAACCCCGATATTTGGTCAAATGTTAAGCTAGATCTGAAGGAATTTTGAAAAATGAGATTGACTTTAAAATCATCAAAGTGGGTTACATTTCATTGAGTGGACCTCACCTTACCAACTGAAAGTGATAAGACAATGGGGGAAATGGCTCTCTAGACAACTTTTTGGCTTTGTAGCATCAACTCTTGCCTGGGTCTCCACTCTGCAAGCTTGCCCTACACAGTTAAGGCTTGCCAACGTCTGTAATTATACAAGCCAGCTTCACTGCTTGCTATATTCATCCAGTTGGCTCTGTTTCTAGGAGAATCCTGCCTTTTCTAACTCAATTGTAAAAGCCAGGTTCAGTCATTACTTACATCTCAATAGTGCTAATGGAGGCTACTGAATCTGTGCTTTGTTTTCAGCACTGTGGGTGATGATCCTTGATCCAACAGGGCACATTCTCAGGGGAAGGGAATGTACAGTGCATCTCTCTTTTTAAAAGGCAAGCTGCTAGAAACTTCATCACTCAGGCTAGAGTTAAGAGTTTCCTGGTTAACTGCGCTGACCAGAATCTGTTGTTCCAGGAGCAGACTGGTGAATGCATCCCTTAACTTACTCATAAGGGATCTTGAGAATGAGGAGGGGGAGAGGAAGGTCTATTTTTGAAAGCACAGAAGGAAGGAACAAACACCCGTTTTCCACAATTCCTCACATTATATAGTTTTCTGATAGTCTGTCCAATAGCTTTGATTTTGTATTCTTACTCTGAAAGCAGTTTATGGCTTGTGGACTCTTTCCTGGTAGGAAGCAGTATGACGTTACTGATTTTGTGTGTGTGTGTGTGTGTGTGTGTGTGTGTGTGTGTGTGTGTGTATAGATATAAGAATAACTGGACATAAAGTGTCAAAACCACCAATTACTGAACAGTCCAAATATGAACATCTGCAAGGAACAGAAGGACTCCTTGCCTGCTTTAGTTAGCAACTACTTATTAAATTCCCCCGTTGTTCCTGGTGACTGGTAATATACGAAACAACTATACCGAAAATAAGATCTTTCCAAAGTGAAGCCAACATGTTCATTCTTTTATGGTTTCCCAAGCTCAAGACTTTCCAGTCAGGCCAGGGATGCCCCTGGGGATTACACAGCCTCTGTGGAGCCTCTGTGGAGCCTGTATAGTCACAGAACCTGTGAGAAAAGGCTTCCCATTCTCTTTCCCTTGAGATGCTGAGGGGTCTGCAGGCCAGGCTGCCCTAACTGTGCCCAGAAGCATCTCCTGGGCAGGGTTTCTATGAACTGGGCTGTTCTTGTGTTGCAGCTTAGACTCTAGGGAGGGAAAAAAAATCAAACCAGCTCAAGTTAATATAGATCTTCTTATTTGCTGGAAGCTCTCAAACTCCAAACCTGAAGCTCAGCTTATCAGGAGATGCTCCAAGGTACCACCAAAAGAGAAGATATCTCAGGGTTTTTTTTTTTTTCTGTTATAATTAAGTATTAAGTCATCTTTTAAAGATTTTTTGACAGTTCACATGTGCCTGGAACTGACTCCACTTTTAACTCATAGTTCTGGAGCTATAAAATTAAAGGTCAGATCTGATTACTTCCTTCTTGCTGGCAGAGTCCCTTAACATCACATGTGTGCATGCTATCACTTGTTTTTGTGTGCTCATGTACATGTATGTGTACATGTGCATGCACTTATTCATGTTCATGTGTGTGCACACTCATCTGTGTACAGGTGGACAGTTGCATGTGTGTATGCAGAAGATGTCATTTGTCAGGAGGAGTAATCCAACTCTTTTATTTTTTAAGATTTATTTATTTTATTATTTTATGTGGATGAGTATTTTCCCTGCATGTATGTAAGTGTACCCCATGCCTGGTACCTGCAGAAAGCAGAAGATAGTGTCAGGTTCCCTTGGATTGGAGTTACAGTCATGACTTGTCATGTGGGTGCTCTGCAAGAGCTCTTACCCACTGAGGCAACTCTCCAGCCCCCAACTTACTTTTTTGACACAGGGTCTCTCATTGGCTTGAATTCCTCCAAAATAGGCTAGGCTGGCTGGACAATAAGCCCCAAAGATCAACCTGTCTTTTCATCTCTGACATGGTAACTACAAGGACCCGTGTCATAGTTTGTCAATTTGTAGCTTACCAGTCTGCTCACTGTTGCTGTAATAAACTGCAGCAAGCATAAAATGGATAAGATACAAGCTTAGACATTCCTGGGGAGAGGGCATAACAATTGGGGATCAGCCTGTGGGCAAGTCTGTGGAGCATTTTCTCCAGTGCTCATTGGTGTGGGAAGGTTCAGCCCACTGTGTGCCTTGCCGTCCCCGGATAGGTAGGCCTGGACTGTATAGGAAAGGTAGCTGAGGAAGCCAGGGCAAGTGAGCCAATAGGCCAAGCTCCTCCATGGTTTCTGCTTCAAGTTCCTACCTTGAGTTCCTGCTCAATGATTGACTTCCCTCATTTACCCTTTTCTCCTTCAAGTTTGCTTGATAGATGTTTAATCACAGCAACAGAAGACAAACTAGGACAGAGGGCCACATGCCCAGTCTCTTCCCCCCATAAGACAGAGGGCCACATGCCCCCCCCCCCCAACACACATAGGACAGAGGGACACATGCCCAGTCTCCTCCCCACAACCCCCATAAGACAGAGGGCCACATGTCTAGTCCCCCACCACCACCACCACCACACACACACATAGGACAAAGGGCCACAATGCTCATCTCCCCTACCCTCCATAGGACAGAGGGCCACAATGCCCAGCCTGCCACCCAACCTTCCACAGGTTCTGGGACTGGAACTTGGGTCTTCCTGCTTGCAAGACAAACCACCTTGCCTTCCCAGCTCAGCCATTGCTTGTTTTTAAGGCCAATTTTCCAACTCGTTTTCTTCACCACTAATTTAGCCTACACTGGAACAGCTTGCATTTTGTGGTGTGTAAAGTTATTTAATATTTTATTCAGATGCGGCTTTTGTGCTTGGGTGATTTGTTGAATTTTTATGCATTTGTGTAACCCAACACCGGCTTACTTCCGTTTCACAAATTGTGGTTAGCCCTTTAACTAATGCATTTTCTTGCTCCTTTAAAATTTATTTAGTTTTGATTTCTAACTTGGATTAGGGCAGGCCTCCTTATACATTAAGCTCCCGTAGCTTAATATGATAAATTTGAGGAGAGGGAAGAAACTCTTCCTCATCTTTAATTTTTTGTTGTGTTTTCTACCAAGTTTCTATTTTTAAAATCTTGAAATTTACCCCATAGGTTGTACTTATTCCCAGGAAGGTTGGCAGAATGCGGCTGAATTTCCTGTGCCATTTCTACTGTTTCTCATTATTGAGTCTCAGTAGGAATGGGTTCCTGGAATTCGTATGCAAATAAACGAGGCTAAAGTCAGCTTGACTGCTTGACTAATGCTGCATGCTGCAGTGAGAACCAGGCTGGCTGGTGCCCTTTCTTGGGGCCAATCTCAGAAGCAGAGATGGGGAACAATAAGTGGGGACCGTGTTCCAGCAACAAGGAAAACCGCTCCAGGAGTCGCAGCTGCTCGGGTTGGTTCAATATTCCTAGAAAATGGCAGAGACATCAAGTAGTAGAGGAAGATGCATGTCCGAGGGAGCAACGATCTGTCTGTGATATCCCTAGCCCTCCTGGATTATTTATTTTAGGAAAGCATACCTTTTATAGAAGCCTCAGAGCAAAATGCAAAACAAACTACAGTTCTCTGCTAGAACTCTAGGTTCCAGGCAGCCTCTCCAGTCACCCTTGACTGTGGGCATCGCTTTTCCTAAGCACCTTGCCATAAAGGAGTGAGGTAAACGGAGCCAGACTAAGAGAGATTAAAATCTTGTTTGCTGTGAAGGATTAAGGAGAGAGAGAGAGAGAGAGAGAGAGAGAGAGAGAGAGAGAGAGAGAGAGAGAGAGAGAAACCCTGATGTTTAGGTTTTGTGCGTTGTAGGATGCTGCTTTTAAACAAGCGTACAGCTTTTCCTCGCAGATGCAGGAGAAGCTATTCACCCGTGTTTTTAACAGGCTCCATGGACTTCCTTCAGAAAGAGGGTTGAATTGAAGAAAACTACTGTTTAAAACACAGGTCACCCTTTGCTTCATATATTTGGATATCTTTCTGTCTGTTACCAAAAGAGAGAAGAGCTTTCCGACTAAAGGGGAATATACATTTTGGGCCAAACTCTTTATCTGTTTTGTTAAAACATTATAATTTTCCTAGGTGAGGAAAATGTTAGGGAAATTGAGAGTGAAGGACGGTTCCTGGCAGGTCAGGGGGTTTATTTTTATTTTTATCTATTTTTTTTTATTGTTTCTCCTTAGCTGCTGTCTGTTCAGTTTTGAGACTCTTCAGTTTCTAGCTTTATATTCATACAAAGGCGATGTGCTTGAGATAAGCAGACTCCTACCTTCTTCAGATCATATACGGCCCGAATTAATGATAGATTCCTAAATAATCATAGGAAGAAGAGGGGGAAGGAGGAAGTCCTCTAGAATTGTTAGCTGGGTGTCAGAAAATTCCAACAACAACAGACAAATGAAGAATGGGAAATGGGTTTGTTGGTGTGCACCACAGGGGTGAAGAAGGAAGTAGATTCATAAATGACGGACAGACAGACAGACAGACAGGAAGGTTAAAGACTTATGTGATTCTTGGGATGGAAGAGAAAGTGGAGAAGAGGCCCCAGCGGGACCTAATGGGACTCCCTGTGAAGGAGGAACTGGTTTCTAGAGAAACAAGCAGGAGAGCCAGAGTTTGCTCTGTTCATTAGTGCTGAAGAGCCCACTCCTCTGTGTCTCCTTCTCTGCTTTGCAGTAATGTTCCCCAGAGGGACTCATGGCAGCTTTGCACTGGGTCTTCTTCCTGTCTATGAAAGCTGCCCTGAAGAGGGAATTGATGGCATTCTCAGTTCCCAGAAGTTTCTGCTTTTAGTCAGATAAGGCTTGTGCCCAGAAGTCTTCCTTCTACCTTTGTTGAATCCCAAATGTTTTCCACTTAAGATCTCCTCCATACCAACTCCACACTTAGAAGAAGAATGACTCCAAACTATCTGTACGCTTTGCAATTTGAGATTTTAAAGAAAAACTGACATGAAGACACTATCTAGAGCCTGGATTTTGGCCTCTCCTTAAGTTTTGCTTGGGAGTCTAGCTCTTTATTTGTCTGCAGTTCTTAATCTTTCCACAGCCTTTGCAAAGAAAGCATTATATGTTAAGTGGGAACATATACAAACAACTGTGGGCCAGATTGGTTGACTAACATGCCCACCCATCCCCCAGCTATTAAACTCATGTGTAGAGGAGACAGGATCTTAGCACAAAGGCTGAAAACCTTCCAAGACTTTCGGGGTTCACTTCAGGGTGGGGCACATAGAATGAGAAGACACCAAGAAGGCCGCCTTTAAATCTCTGTAGTAAGATGAGGGGGTGTAGGGGGTATCTGCAAACACCCCTTCCCCTGTCTCTCTGCTCAGTCCCAGCTTTCTTCTGATTGGATGAAGATAGATTGTCCCACCCTGTGGTAGCCATTCATTAGAGAGAACAAGGACAAGGCAAGTGAGGTCTCAAAGAAAGTCAAGTCAGTCAAGAAAACAGTATTGTCATACAAATGCAAAAGTAATGCAAAAAAAAAATCATGCTGAATAGACAGTCAGAATTTTAAATAAAGATGAATTCTGACCTTGCACTTATACAACTCTACTTCCCTGAGCCTCTTTTTGGTCATGAGTCCAATAACTTATTTACAAAAAAACCAACCAACCAAACAAACAAACAAAAAAAAACTGTAATGATTGAGTAATGATTGTAGATTATCAATTGATTTAAAAAGACTATAAGAAAATATTGTTTATCTATACCACTGGCTTAGGGCACTCTATTACATTTTATTCTCCTATCTCACCCTAGTATTTGACTTTGTTCTAGTATTGTCTTCTTCTACTACATGAAGACCCTGTGGCTCAGACACATAGCACTGGTTGGCACAGATCCCATCAGTGACATTTCACGGCTCTACAAGGAGTACTACGCCACCAATGTCCTCCTCCACCCTAGGCACTGGCATTTGAATGGCTTTGCCAAGAAAAGGGTTCTCTAAAAATGAAGCCATGCAAAGTCAAGAGCAAGAAAGATGGAAAGGAAAAGACAGAGATATACAATAGGCAATACACATTAGGGAAAGTGACATAGGATTATGGAGGCTATGAAGGCCAACACTACATGCAAGCTAGAGAATCAGCAAAGCCAGTCCCATAGCTCAGTCCAGGTACAAATACCTCAGAAACAGCAAGGGCAGAGACTTAGGAGTGTGCCTACAAGTGGTGGTAGGAGACAGATTCATCCCAGAGTCCAAAGGCCCAAGGACCTGGAGTTGTGAGGTCCGAGAACAGGACAGATGTCCCAGCTTGGGAGAAAGGAAGGGAAGAAGGCAATGAGCTTTTGTATGATCGAGGCCTTTGACTAATGGGCTGGGGCTCCAGTTAGTCATCCCAATAAGGAATGACAACATGTCTTTGTTGTTCAGTCCACCAAAGCAAATGCTAATCACTTCCAGAAATAACCCTCACAGGTGTAACCAGAAATAGTGTCTGACCAGATATCTGGATATCCCTTAATTCCCTCAGGTTGGCACTTACACTTGCATACCATTGTGCAGAATTGATGCATAGGCCTCCAACCCTGTTCTTCCTCATAAACTTTCACCTACCCTGAATAAGCATGAGAAGTAAGGAACGATCCCACCTGCTTAGCATCCTACACATGATCTCAGCAAGGTGAACATGTGCATGCCAGCATTGGAAAGGCCCATTGACGAGTTGCACCTGTGTGTTTACTCACAAGTGAAGTGGAAAACCTGGGACTGGGACTGTAAAAAGGAAAGCTGGACATTTTTAAAATAAATTTTCAATATCTAATAATTGCACATGAATGTACCTGATTTTCTATTAACTAAATGGAGTTGCCAAAAGGAACTAATGAATACTGCATGGCTGAGTTCTGTAACTTTTTAAGGGGAGGACTGGACATGAAATAATTTCTTTTAATAAAGAGACAAAGACAAGTGTCTTTGTAATTTAATGAAAGGCGCCAGATTGGAACGCTTGCTACTGCAGTCTCTCCTCCTCTCCACATGGACCTACAGAAGGCTTTCAATGTGGGTTTTGATGATTGATAGGCAGCTAAACTGACAGTTTGATGGGCACAAAGCTTTAGACTCCAAAGCAGGTAAACTGCAAGATCGCACAATTCTTCTTGTAATTACATCCTGTTGTTTGGGGGGTTCTCACAAACAGTGAAGGTGTAGGCTAGGACTTTTTTCCTATTTAAGATGTCAGTGGCATTACTGTGAAAGTCCAAGAGACTTGGGGAAAAAACGCTTCTGGAATTATTAGCTTGGGTCTGCTTATTCCAACTCACTACTCACAGCTACCAGCTTTCCTCTTTGTGGTTGGCTCTGAAATGACTTGCTTTTTCTTATTGATAGGTACAAAATCATTTTCATTTTAATATTCATGCTGTGTTATTTCTGCATCCTCCTGCATTAAAATGACTCTGTGGGCTCACAGAATAACTGATGGAGACCTTGAGGTGAGCAGATGTCTTTATAGGTCATGTTTTTAAGACCCAGCTTCCTTAGAAGTGTGACAGACTACACACACAATCTAGTAAGTTTCCAGAATTAATTGGAAATGTTGGCCATTAAAGGGATTGAGAGCAAATGAGTCCTAATGTCTTTTAGGAACATAATATTAGAATGGGCCAGCTTGATTGACAGCAGTCTAATCTTATTAGCAATTATCTGGTTAAAAAAAGAGGAGGAGGGCATGTTTCTTTGAAGTCACAATCTTCATTTTTTGTACTTGGTAAATTATTAACCATTCTATTAGAAAAAATAATGAGGAGCAGAAGATTAAATGGCAAAGGCGTAGTTAGTAAAAAGAAATGCCTTTTGATGGTTTTGACCTTGGGGATGAGATGGGGATGAGTTAGAAATAAATGCTTGTTTCCTCAGTTTATTTCTTTTTACTACCACATGAGGTAGACATGGCTCTAAGTACAATGCAAGGACAGTAAGACCATAGCCTTCAACTAAAGATATTGGGAATGTGTGAAAATGTCAAAATTAGTTTAATTGAACTGAAAACATATCTGTTGAAAGACTACTGTCAGCAGAATTCTGAGCTAGGGCTTTGAGGATAAAGAGACTGTAAAGTCTATTAAAGAACTTATCTTCTGGCTGTTGAGACAAATGAGAACGAGATAAATGTGGGAATCTTTGTGTGTGTGTGTGTGTGTGTGTGTGTGCATGTGTGCACGCTCTTGCAGGGCAAGTGAATGTGTGTGGACACAAGCTCATGCTCATGTGTGATTACATGGAGGCAACAGGTTATAAGGGGCCATTCTCATTGTTCTTTGCTTTAATATTTGAGACAGTCTTTCACTGATCCTAGTGCTCAGTGATTGGCTAGGCAGGCTGGCCAGCAAGCTCTGGGGGATCTGTTTGTCTTTGCTCCCACAGTAGTGGAGTCACAGGCAAGTGCCACCATGCTTTGCTTTTTACGTGGGTGCTAGGGATCCGAACTCAGGTCCTCATGCTGGCACAGAAAACACTTTGCCCACTGAGCCATCACTCTAGTCCTGTGTATGTCTTTCTGGCTACAATGTGTGTGGGTTATATAAGGTGATACGTTGTGTGTTAGAGATAATTTGAGAGTGATGGTATTTTTTAAAGGTACAAATCACAAGGATCATCAATTAATGTGTTTACATGGAAAGGGTAATTGTAGATAACCAAGAAAGATGATATGAATACTTGTAATGAGCAGGGCATGTGCTAAATGAAATCTCAGAGGAAGGGTAGAGGACAAAAAGGTCCCTGTCCCCCTTAGTCTGTACTAGACTCCAATGACACTTCCTGTTCCATTCCCTTCCCAGTTGTCTTTTCTCTCTGGTCATTAAGCATTGGAATTCCTTAACACTTAGTCATGATCCACATGGGTTTCTCTGTCTATCTATACCTGTCAGAAACTCTTATCCAGTCCCAAGGCTTTAACAGGCTAGTGTTCTTGGTTTCAGCCCAGATTGCTCTCTGGCTCCAGACCTGTATTGTTGGTCGCAGCTGCTTTGCTGACACTTCTTGGATATCTCAATGGATGTTTTTTTCAAAAGCATAGACATGAGAGTGGGATAATTGAACTTCCCTGTATACTTCCTTCTTCTAAAGAATCCTGGGTTGAGGAATGTTAGCAGTATCAGATGATGGGCAAGCCAGAGAACTGAAGGTCCTCTTTGAGGCTGCCATTCTTCTTGGTCCTGTATGAGCTCCTCATCTTGCCTGGCAACACTGTCTCCATAATACCTTGCAAACTCTATCAAGTCTCCAGTGCTCTGCAGTCTGTATCATACCCCTTGATACTTGATTCTGCAGCCACAGTTCTTCCTTTCTTAGCCCCAGACTGTTACCTAGGACATTGTTTGACCCCCTGGTTCATTTCTACCTTTTTCCTCAGTAATAAAATCTGAACTTTTTTTGGCTGCCAACCACTTTTCTCTTCTCTTCTCTTCTCTTCTCTTCTCTTCTCTTCTCTTCTCTTCTCTTTCTTCTCTTCTCTCCTCTCCTCTCCTCTCCTCTCCTCTCCTCTCCTCTCCTCTCCTCTCCTCTTCTCCTTTTTATTAGATATTTTCTTTATTTGCATTTCAAATGTTATCCCCTTTCCTGGTTTCCCCTCTGAAAACCCCCTATTCCCTCCCCTCTCCTTCTGCTCACCAACCCACCCACTCCTACTTCCTGGCCCTGGCATTCCCCTACACTGGGGCATCAAGGACCTTTCCTTCCATTGATGACTAACAAGGCCATCCTCTACTACATATGCGACTGGAGCCATGGCTCCCTCCGTGTGTGCTCTTTGGTTGGTGGTTTAGTACTTGGGACCTCTGGGTGTACTGGTTGGTTCATATTTTTTTTTTTCTTCCTATGGAGCTGCAAATCCCTTCAGCTTCTTGGGTTCTTTCTCTAGCTTCTCCATTGGGGACCTTGTGCCCAATCCAATGGTTAACTGAGAGCATCCACCTCTGTATTTGTCAGGCACTGGTAGAGCCTCTCAGGAGACAGCTATATCAGGCAAGCACTTGTTGGCATCCACAATAGTGTATGGGTTTGGTGACTGTACTTGGGATGGATCCTCATGTGGGGCAGTCTCTGGATGGCCTTTCCTTCAGTATCTGCTCCACACTTTGTTTCTGTTACTCCTCCCATAGGTATTTTGTTCCCCTTCTAAGAAGGGCTGAAGTATCCACACTTTGGTCGTCCTTCTTCTTTGAGCTTCATGTGGTTTGTGAACTGTATCTTGGGTATTCCAAGCTTCTAGGCTAATATCCACTTATCAGTGAGTACATACCATGTGTGCTCTTTTGTGACTGGGTTACCTCACTCAGGATGATATTTTCTAGTTCCATCCATTTGCCTAAGAATTTCATGATAAAAGTCTTGGAATTCAAGGCCCATACCTAAACATAATAAAAGCAATATACAGCAAACCAGTAGCCAACATCAAACTAAATAGAGAGAAACTTGAAGCAATCCCACTAAAATCAGGGACTAGACAAGGCTGCTCACTCTCTTCCTACCTATTCAATTTAGTACTCGAGGTCCTAGCCAGAGCAAGTAGACAACACAAAGAGGTCAAAGGGATACAAACTGGAAAGGAAGAAGTCAAACTATCACTATTTACCCACCACTTTCTATCACTCGACTGTGGTCATTATTTCCATCTCACAGTAAATGTTCTTGCCAATGATTGGTGGATAATCAGGTAAATGGGGCTGGAGATGTAGCTCAGCAGATAAGAGCACTCGCTGCTCTTGCAGATGACTTGAGTTCCATTTCTAGTACCTATAACTAAACTCACACAAGATCTCACATCCTCTTCTGCCTTCTGAAGGCACCAGGCACACATATAGTACACATACATACATGAAGCACACACACACACACACACACACATACACACACACACACAATGAATAAGTCTGCTTTTTAAAGGTCAGATATATAAGCCAACATGAGCTGATGAAATAAAGAGGGATATATGCTAAGTGGCATTGGTGACAGTATTTCTTGTGATTAAGATATGTTGTCAAGTACATGGTTTGCCCATGCTAATCTGGACAAACTGCAAGACCAGTTACTAGATGAGTATCACAAGGATAGAATCCAGGCCAAGCAACCAGATACCTGAATGCAGGGAGTATTACCTTACCATCAAAGTTCCTATGGGAAGTGGCACATATTCATCTTCTTTCTGTTATTGCGGGATGAAATTTTTCTGTCACTTGAAGTTCAAGCTGTCTTAGTGTCCATGAGAATTTTATTCTCAACAATGCACTACTTATATGGATTCTTGAAAGCACTGTTTTTCCCCAACTAGCTGGCATCTGTGTCTGCTTTCCTCCCAGCTGGTTTTCTGTACACACGACTATGTCTGTACATTGTAGGATTAAGGGAATATTTGATAGATGAGTACATAGTCTAGCTAATGGGGTAGTAAGTGATTATACAATAAAAAAGAACTAGCAACATAAACTATTTGAGCAATGCTAATGACTGTTAAGGATGAGTTTAGAGGAAACTTGGAGGAGGTTGATCCCAGGCCACCTGGATGGCTGTAGTGATCATAGAGGGGATATACTGAGGACATTTTAATACATGAACTAAATGGGGACAGACAGAAATGGATGCAGTGGAGAAGGGTTCACACAGAAGAGATCTTAGGACAGGATTGAGCAGTAGCTCAGTGTGAATGCACTGATAATACATGCCTTTTAAAGCAACATCAACAGACTCTGGGCATGTCCCAAATGAGGAAGAGTCCTTGAAAAGTTTGGTATACAAGTGAGGGCTGACTTCACATCTTTATCTGATACTTAACTCTTCTTTGAGGACACCCTCACTTTGTAGTTTCCAATCATTAGAAGAAAGGAAGAGCCCTGTGTTCGTGATTATACAATTATACATACAATAGGCAATGTAATAAAAAAATACTTTCATTTTAAGCTTTTAAAAGCATGTCTCCTTAGTTGAAATGGAAAGAATAATTGCATACATGGTGTCTTACCTGTAGGCACATTTCACAGCTATTCATTTTCAAATATCTGATGTCAGTAATTTAAGAGAGACTTCCAGAACATTATTCCTCTGTGTTACAATGTCGGCCACTCAATAATTTCAAATTGATTCATTGCTGTACCTAATGGAAAAAATCATTTTAAGTACTCTACCCATTTTCCCTTAGGGAGAATGCTTGGGGAGTCTCCTGTTCAATAGTTCTCATGATGTCATGATTTGATTTTATGTGCCTCTTTGATATGTTTTTTTAGAGGTCTGTAGTAGGACTTTAAACATGTGATGCTAATTGGGAAAACCCAATTATGTCTGAGAGTTAGATTGCATTATCCCACAAATACAGTTTTCTTAAGCAACTTTCTGAGTGGCTCATCTGAAATAGTTATAAGTGTTTTCTAATTTTTGCCAGTTCTAGGGCTTTTAAATAATTGTAACATGGCACATAGTCTTTTAGAAAAATATGAGACTATGGTTCTATTCCTGACCATATTTCCTAATCCAAAATAGTGGAATGCATAAATCTGCCTTGCTAATTGCAACATCTACCCATTTTCTGACAAAAGACACAGTAATTGAGGAAAGAACTTCCCAGAGGGCATTCACGTTATTTTTTTCCAACTGAAGGGGTAACCTGTAGCCTATTCTGGTCTCATGTCCCATGGCCTTTTCGGGCTTACCATATGAAGTTACAGGATAAGCTAAGGGTCTCTTTTTTCCAGAAGAATCACACACCATTCAGTGGTGTTTGTTTGTATGTGTGTGTATGCTTGTACATGTTTTCATGCACATATGAATGTGCACGTAGAAGCTAGAGGTTGATGCTGGTATCTTTCTTCAATCACTTTCCATCTTTAGTTTTTGAGACAGGGTCTCTTCTCTTACTGACCCTGAACACATCAATTGAGCTAGAGTGGATGCCCAATGAGATTCAGGGATCTACCAGTCTCCATCCCATAAACCTTCCTATCACTGGAGGTCAAGATGCATGAGACCAGCATTTTATCTGAGGTTTGAATTCAGGTCCTCATGCTTGTGAGGCAGGCACTTCATAAAGTGAGCCATCTCACTAGACCCTCACTTTCATACATCCAGGCATCACAGGACCACGCACATCATCATCTATAGTAGTTCTTGATGATGTTTTAAAGATGAGAAAATGCACAATGGCAATGTATTTTTTCGTTGATGTTCCTTTGAAAATAACTATGGCAAAATCCAATGCATGGAATAAAAGTCTTGTGTTTCTGCTCTCTCAGATTCCTTTAAGGACGATTGATTTTGGGGAGTTCTATTACCACTGGGGAAAACACCCAGTTTATTCCTATGTTCACAGCCTTATTTCTTATGTTATGTGTTGTTTCAGAAGTATAAATTTGGGGATGAATATTTTTATCACAGTAAGAGGTGTCTTTATTACAGCAGAAACTTGAAAGTGGCAGGGTGGTTGGCAATAGTTAGATGACTACTTCTGTGATTAGCTCTCACAGTTCGTCTCTACTGCTCCCTTCCTAGAATACTCACCTCCGACCTTTTCTGAATGGTCCTGGCACATAGTTTAAGTGCCTGTGAGTTTGCTGTTGGCTCTCATCCCCAAATCTTCATTTGCCTTTTGTTCTTTAGAAGAATCTTCAGTTTTTGTCTATGTCTCATCAAAGTTTTTCCCAAAGTGTCTTGTTTTATGTTCTTATGAATTGAACTCAGCACACTTGAAACAGCCGGCTCTCCTGTGTCTCTACACTACACTACACCGCACCGCACCACACTACACTACACTACACTGTGGACCTGCTTTTCACTGTTTATGATTTTCCACAAATAATAATGTATACTATACTCTCTGCTTCAGATCATTAATAAAGATATTAAATAGTGTACGCTTTAGTTTTTACCTCCTGGCACCCTGCTTTCCCAACTTGACTCTGGCCCATTAACAGTTATTTTTTATTCTGTCAGGTTTGTTTGGTTTTTTTTTTTTTTTTGTCTTGTTAAAATATTACTGTAATAATTTCTAACAGAAAGTTCCTTGTAACATTTCTTCATTCTCAGCACCTTGGAGCAGAAAACCAAGATAAATTGACAGACAATGTTTTTGCTGGGCCTGGTGGCACAAGTCTGTAATCCTAGGTATTCTTGAGGCTGAGCTGGAAGGATAGCAAGTTCAAGGCTTGCCTGGGCCTCAGAGTGAATTGAAGGTAGGCTCAGGTGTCTTTAGTTAGACTTGGCCTCAAAAAAAGAAAACAAAAAACAAAAAACTCAAAAAGAGTTTAGGTTGTAGCTCAATGGTGGAGGGCTTGCTTAGTGTGAACAAGACCCTAGATTTCATCTTTAGGGCTGGAAATAAATAACTAAAAAGACATCCTTTTTCTTGTCCCGACATCTGAATGCTTTGGAAAGTGTTGTTTGGTTGTTATAGCATTTATTGGAAGAGTATTATTTTAATAATAAGTAATACTTAAGACAGCTTTGCTGTGTTTCAGAACTACCCCATTCTAAATGCCTCATTTAACATTTACAGCAAGTTTATGAAGGAGATATAACTATTTTCCTTGCCTTGCAGAGTGAAAGGCTGAGGCACAAAAGGACCTGGTGAATTGCTTCAGTTTCATAGTAATTAGTTGATCTTGGTTTTCAATCAGTTGGTTATCTTTGGAATCTGGATTCTTAATCAATATTGAATTCAAACAAGGTCCCCGTAAGTGAGGGTGTCTGAAACAAACCAGAAAGGGAAGAGTCCTACACCGGAACGATCAAGGCAGCGTGATCTTCCAATAGGCAGCCTGTCTCTCGTTCCCTCTCCTTCCTCTTGTCTTCAGTTGACTGGTGAACACCTTCTACCTTCCCAGCATTTCTCTTCTACACGCCATCACCACAACCTTGGTTCAGTGCATAAGCATCACACGCTAAGATCTCTGTAACAGTTTCCAACACTCACATCCCCTCTTTTCCACAATGTGCACTGAGTTGCTTTATAACAATATAGCAATGATCTCACGACTTCCCTTCTTAGAGCCCTTGGATAGGTCCCATGAATAACGTCAAATTCTCAGTAGCCACCCAAAGCTACCTTTCTCTCACTTCCTACTTTATCTCTTGAATTTCACATTCCATGGGATTTTGCTGAAACTTATCTGTGGTTAGCCCTTTACAAAATCTGATTATTTGAACCCGCTAAGCTCCCTTCTTTCCTTAGAGTGTTCTGAATGGGAATGTGGGAATGGGAGCTATGGACACAAAGTGTAAGGCTGTAAGTGTAAGTGTAAAGATGAGGAAAGGTCACTTTCCCCGAAGAAAACCAAGATTCTGTTTGCAGAATCAGAGTAGCTGTTAATAATGAAAAGTCAGAGGATTCTTATTGTCGCGCCCGCTCTCGACCAGCAAGAACGACGCGACCACCAGTCCTTCTAACAGCAGTTTATTCAGTCCTGATTCTTCTTGTTTATATCTCCCCCGAACCCTGGGCCTCTCACTCCTTTTATACTCTCTCTCATCCACGCACCGCAGGCCACGCCCCCTCGCCAGTCACGAGGCTTCAGCTAATCAGGGCAGCAGGGGCAAATCTCCACCAAATTGGATTCACCTGTATCCTGGTACACCTGCGCAGCACTCAAGATGTTTGTGTCTTATATGAGGAAGTCAGGTGCAAGTCATATGACTTAGCTGCAGTCCCTGGCGCCTTTGGGACTGCCGCCACACCCGCTCCCCACATCTTATCTTATATAAAACATTCAGAGGGTAGGGACCATGTCATTGATGTCATATAGGACTCTTTATTGAGAGTCTCCAATTACCAAAACTCATTTATAATTTTGACTAAGCTCTTCTTTTGAATAATTTTGAATAACCTCTCATATCCAGGAACTTGAAACTTGCTTGATATATAGAGAGCAAGTGATGTAGGAGGAGGTTAGGTGATTGAAAAAATCATTAAAAACATTTGCAAGGAAGAAATTTGAATTTCTTTGCAACAGAACATCTTCGAAGCTGTGCATTATTCATATAGAACATTACAACTCAGGGAAGATTCCAACATTCACTCCTTAGCCAAGGGACATCTCTGGCTTAAGAATTTATCGCTATAAGACAAGTGTCATAACAGAGCAAGACTTTGCTCATCTAGGCAGACGTGGAGGTTATCTAAATGGATGCAGTCAAGGTGCTCTGTCATTTATCATTGTTTCGAGAAGTTTTGTTGGCAAATCAAGCAAGAGCTGAAGCTCACTGAATCTATCTAATCATGCCCCATTTGTATGAGCTAGATTCAGGATGTGTCTTGTGCTGTTTGCCTTCGCTGGGCTTATGGACCAATGTTAAGAAGCCCGAACTTTATTCTGACTGACCTTGAATAATATGGGTAAAACAAGAAGAAAGATAACGAACAGAAAGATGTGGGTACCACATGTGTGCTCATGTCAGGTGTTTCTAAGGAGTCAATATTCCGACTTCTGACCATGTCTTGAACAGTGACTTCCTCTGCACTGACTTCCTGCTAAAGAAGCATTTGTTTTAAGCTCTTATGAGTAATCTACCACATTGGCTGCTAAATGAGAAGAATGATCATTTCCGAAGCTATTAGTATCTCAACCCCAACTTCTTAGTACAGTCTGCATTCTAGGCCTAAGTGTCAGTGGAATATTGAGAACGGAGCAGCCCTAAAGTGGAGTGGGAAATTATCAAATACTCCTGAGGATCAAAGAGTGACTACTCAGCCTAGATGTAAAAGCCTTCGAGGGTTTTAAACTCGCTTGTTGTTTTTATGCTCTTGTGGAAGAACACTTGCTTTTGCAATGCAGCATATGACCCTAAGATAAATATGGTCTTTCAGATATGATATGGTTTGCTAATGCTATTCTACATATGAAGGCAAGACACCTGCTTCTGTACATTATTGATGTTTCTGGCCTATTGCTAGCACCATGAAGACTGACTATCAGAGTAAACATGAGGAGGCCTTATTTTAGTGGTATCCCTACAAATGATAGTTTCTATCCAAGCAAATGAACTGAAATAGGCTGTTGCATTTGTATCTGTTGAAAGAAAATAATTCCCCTTGAGTTAGTACAAGGAAGTAAAGATAGCCTTAAAAATTATTTAATAATTGCTTTTGTTTTCTGGTTGTCAAGACACAATATAACTGGAAGGGTTTTTTTTTTTCTTTCTAATTTCCTTCTATTAATGTGGTTTCTAGACAATGAAGAAAAATCAAAGCTAATGAAATACTTCTTTTCTTTGGTTCTCTGGGTCTCTGTTTTAAATGGCCCCATATTGTAGTGCCATAGTATCTCACTTATTGCAAGGGTAATAATTTAAATGCAACAAAGACAAGTTATTTCACTGCCCCAAGATTATACTTTCATTTCAGTCTATGTTTCAGATGCTAGAGACCTCAAATCAAGTAATTAGTGGGATTCCTTTTCTCTGTGGCCTGAGAAGGCCTCTCTCTTTTTGGTTTGTAGATGCTTAGATTTTTCCCTGTATCCCCACACAACATCTTCTTTCTATGACTGGATTCAACTTTCCCCTTTTTACAGAGACACTGGTTATATTGACTTGTGTTTACCCTAGTGATGACCACTTTTCAGGGCCAGGAAGATAAGTTTATTTTGGAAAGTGTTTTCTGCACAAACATGAAAGTCTAGCTTCGGTTCCCAGAAACCCACATGAAAAGCTAGACATGGTGGTGTGAACTTACCATCCCACTGCTGTGGAGACAGAGACAGGAGGATCCCTGGGCTTGCTGTCAGCCAGCTCAGTTTAATTGCTGAGCTCCAGAAGTCAATGAGAGAGCCTATGGCAAAAATGGGTACTCTGAGAAACGCTATCTGAGGTTGCCCTCTGACGTACACGTGTAAATGGATACCTTCCTGTACACAAAACACATGTATATAAGCACACACACACACACACACACACACACACACGCACAAAACATTATTTCCAAATAAGGCCACCTTCTGAAGTGCTAAAGATTGGGGCTTCGACGTCCAAATTTGGTGAGTCATTTTGTAATAAAAAATATATATTTTGGAATCAATTTGTAGGTTTTGAAATTGGAAACATTTAGAATTTGAATACAGGGCTGATTAGTCAAAAACTGTATGTATGTAATTTTGATAAATCTTGCCAAGTTAAGAACCACAAATGTTGCATTATAAATCTGATAAGCAATGGATGAGCATGGCTTCTACCTTAATTCTCACTACATAATGGTAGTTAACACTTTGTTTTTGACAAATTCATGAGTGAGAATGACGTTTAAATTCCCATTTTTGCTTCCATCTGTGAAGCTGAATATCTTTTTACATTACTAGATATGTATTTTTAAAAAGAAGTGTGGTTGAACTACGATAACACCTTATAAGCTGTTTCTACTTAAGTCACATATAATGAGCAATCTTCCACATTGTGCAGTATTTTCCCACAGCAGGAAAGTTACATGGCTTCATTCTATCTCATCTGTATCAAAATTTATTTAATGAATTCCTTATTATATATTTACATTGTTTCCAATAATTTTTGCTTCTAAAAGAATGCCAAGGTAACTATAGAGATAAATCTTTGTATGCAACTAAAATAGAAACTTTTAATTTTATAAGTATTCTATTGAAGCTGAATGAGTAATTAAAAACAATCATATCACTACTCTGCCTTTTAACCTCCCTGTGCCCTGCCCAACTGCAGTTGCTTATGATGTCAAGAAATCTACTTCTCAGAGTTTGAGGTAAGATGCTGGTTGCTTTTTCTGTTCTAATGCTTACGTTTTCTTTAATGGAATTAATTCATCTTTGAAATCAACAGAACCATAAGCTTTACCATATAGCATGCATGAGTGACATGATTCTGCCATGGCAATGTAGTTCGGGATAGTTGGAGACTTGTGTCTCTCAACTTAAAGCATGTAGCCATAGTAGGAATATAGATAATAAGGTATTCAAGGAACACTTCCAATGCATTGACTCATTTAATCTTTTCATCGAAAACAGGTATTGTAAGGAGGTGGGAATAGGGATGCTGTAATAGGCAGCTATTACTATAGGAGAACTATGTAGCAAACAATCCAAAAGTCAGGGCCTGTGGACAAGAAACATTCATTGTTGTTTTGCTTCTGGATTTACATTGCCTAGGGCTCTGACGTGTTTGGCTACGACTAGGTAAGCCTGAACTAGATCCATGTGCTAGGTCCAGATTTACTCTATATTTAACACCACAAGCTGGAGCACTTGCTATCTGTGAATGATTCGATCGAGATGAGCAGGATGCAGGAGGCAAGTGCCTCTAAGTCTGACATTCATGTTTTACTGTCCCTCGGGTTTTGAGAGAGGTATGGTTCACTTACACTGGGAGAAAATAGTCAAATTCTGTATGCGATTCTATCACAAGAGAATGAAGAATCGGAACTAACAAAAGCTATCTTTGAGAAACTGGATGTGATGCTGCATATTTTTCATATAGGGTTCAGGGCTTTTATTTTGTTGTTAACATTGAGGTTCTATACTATTAAAAAGCTCAATTAAAGATCATTTCGAAGGATAATTTAATTTTGAGATGATTAGTTAGAACCTCAAGAGGAGTGAAACATTTGAAAGAGCAGGCTTCCCTATACTCTGATTCTAAATGAGATATTTATCCAAATAATCTCATAGCCGGATGATAAAGTTCAAAGGTCAGAAGCAGGTGATTGTGTAGAGGGACTTACCATAAGACAATTAGATTTTCTTAAACTTTTTTACTTTGGAGGTGGGAGGGGTTGGGTATCACCAAGAATTCTAGGCTAGTCTGGAATTCTTGCTGCTGAGCCTTGAATGTTCAAACATAGTTGATCAGAAGGTTACTTAGGTAATATGAAACCAAAGTATAAAAGAAATTTTCTAATCACCGAATTAGGAAAAATATATTTTGTGGGGTTATTATAGAGACTATTATGAAAACTTTAGAGGAGGAAATTCTATTGGTGTTCCACAGTTAGAGAAAAACAGATTAATGTGTTTGTTAAGCCTTCTGTCCTTCAACAAATTGAACAATCTGGAGTGTCAAATTGAAAATGTGAAAGCTAAAAAATCTGCTATTAAGCAAAGGAATCATAAAAATAAAATGTGAGATGGCTGAGAAATCTGAAGATTCATTTGGTCTTTGAATAGGAAGTTAGAGAAACAAACATAACAACATAGTTCCCAGAAAGCAACTCAGTTAGGGTCATTGATTTTACAAACTAGAGAGATTTCCCTACTTGCGAAGGCAGGAAACCACTGGTAATTGTCAGTTTTTATATGAAAAAATTACAACTGCTGGACTGTTTTAGGCAATCATGTTGTATTTATTGTGTTATTTTGACCAAAGTTATCTGACATATTGTTTTAATGGTGAAAAAAAATCTGTCAAGGCTGAGATTGAATGGGATTCCATGAAACTTAGCTCAGAAACAGACAGTTTTTTTTAAATAGAAACATTATTTTACCTTTAATGATATAGATGTTTGAATTAATTTTTTCCAACAACTTGCTAAGTTTTTTATAGCCTGTGTGAGAGTAATAGAGAATGAAATTGGTAAGCAATGGTACCAGTAAACTCATTATAATGTAAAAGAATTTCACCACGGGGGAAACTTCGGGGCACAGCTGAGATTAACAGTTTCCACATCAGTTTGATATGTTCTAATGTGTTAATAAGGATGCAAAACACAACCCAAACGGATGAAGACAGTGATATAATAATTTAAGCTCTTGATTAGTGTTATGGGAAAATTGCGAGATTCTTTGCCTGAAGAGATACATGTTTAAATTCCCGTTCACATGTGTTTGCCAGGTCATTGTTTATAACAAAATTGCTTTTAAAAACTTGTTTGTGTTTACACAGAAACAAAATAAAATTTAGTCTTCTAAGGGCATGGGTTTTGGTTTCTACTGTTTATTAGCGAGTTACCAATTTTGTTTGAGATTTACTTTCTAGTCTGTAAAATGTGGGAGTAATAGTCATAACAAAGGTTGTGATAGGCATCTGGGAGACAGACAACGCCATCAGGGATTTGCCTTGCCAGGGTGAGGGCCTGAGTTTGCATCTCTAACATCCACATAAAGAACATTTACTATAAACTTTAGTTTCTGTGTGTGTGTGTGTGTGTGTGTGGTTTGTGTGTGTGTGTGCATGTGGGTGTGTTTGTGTGTGTGTGGTGTGTGTGTGTGTGTGTGTATGTGGTATGTGTGTGCATGTGGGTGCATTTGTGTGTGTGTGTGCATGTGGGTGCGTTTGTGTGTGTGTGTGTGTGTGTGTGTGTGGTGTGTGTGTATGTGTGTGTGGTGTGTGTGTGTATATGGTGTGTGTGTGCATGTGGGTGCGTTTGTGTGTGTGTGTGTGGTGTGTGTGTATGTGTGGTGTGTGTGGGTGTACAGATTCCTAGAGCTCACTTGCCAGTTAACTTTGTCAAACTGATGAGCTCCAGGTTCAGTGACCCTGAATCAAAAACCAAACCAAACCAAACAAACAAACAAACAGAAAACGCATGGAGATGGAGATGGTATTACATACTTTTAATCCCAGCATTAGGGAGGTAAAGGCAAGTGGATCTCAGTGAGGTGGTTTTTTTGTTTTGTTTTGTTTTGTTTTGTTTTGTTTTTTGCTTTTGTTTTTCGAGACAGGGTTTCTCTGTATAGCTCTGGCTGTCCTGGAACTCACTTTGTAGACCAAGCTGGCCTTGAACTCAGAAATCCACCTGCCTCTGCCTCCCGAGTGCTGGGATTAAAGGTGTGCGCCATCACGCCCTGCTCAATCTCTGTGAGTTTAAGGTCAGCTTGAGCTACATAGCAAGTCCTAGGCTAGCCAGGGCTATACAGTGAGATTTTGTCTCTGTCTCTGTCTCTGTCTCTGTCTCTGTCTCTATCTCTATCTGTCTCTATCTCTCTGTCCCTCTGTCTCACTTTCTCTCTCTCCATATACATATATGTATATATTACATAATTGTGCATATTGTTATAGAATTATATATATTACAGAATTTTACATATATATATTACAGAATAATTAAGATATCCAGTACTGACTTTTAGCCTTCACATGTATGCATATTTGCATGCACGTGCACCTGAACACAAATGCACAGACATAAATATGTGTACATATATATATATATATGCATGCACAGAGTTGTGATAGGATGAAATGAAGTACTTTTATGTGATGATAGAATAAATTTCATTGTATAGTGTATAATGTCATTAATGACATAATTAATAAATATATAATAACTAACTCACATTAAAATTTAATTAACTACTTTCCAGCAGAAATAGAACTTTTTAAGAAACATTTTTCTTATTTAAAATGTGCAAAGACATGGACAATTATAGGACTTTATTTATCACATGCTTAGTAAAACACTAAGCCACAGCACACATGAAAGGTCTAGACTTCAGTTACTTTTGAATTAATAAAATTTGTCACAGATGTTGCATTCATTAAGTAAATGGCATGACTAGAGACATGTAACTGGCCTTACAGTTACCAATATAGTATCAAACTGAGAAGAAGGGCACGTGCCTATGGATGCCAGAAGTTAGGCATCCCTAACCATCTCCTGCCCTTCAGTTTTTGCCTTCTTTTCTCCTTCCAAAGGGATTCATGGAAATCAGAATCCTCTCTCCTCTGCCCCATCAAGGTGCATCAGAGACACTTGGATTCTCCTGCTGACGTTGCTTTCACTCCACAGGGCTGCACTGTGGATGGGAGGAAGGAATGCTTCATTGAGGTTGAGAATCTGAACTGCCAACTTTTGCTGAGCTGCCCTCAGTCTGTTACCAGATCACGTGCTGATTTTGTTCAATCATGAATTCACCCACTGTCTCTTCTGACAGTTTTGATTGAGGGTCCCTGGTCTCACGTTGAACTATACCATGTCACATACAACTCTGATTATTTAAATCAGTTAACTATCGTCTTTATGATCATCCTTAGCAAAGCTTGTTTATGTAATTCTCTAGGTTGATTAGGGTCTTCAGTGGACAACTTCTGTTAATATGCTAGCAAAGTGGGTAGGGTACTAAGACTTCTGTAAGTCTATGTCTTGCTTTCAGCTAAATGGAGGGAAAGCAGGGAACTCATTTGCCGTTGTAAAACTATTTTTAACTCGACATTCCTTCATACATTGGGAAAGCATCTTCAGGTGTGCACACCCCCGAGGAAGTATCCCAAGAGGAAGCAAAGTGGGAGCTGCATTAAATCAATATATTTTTATTGCAAACAAGTAATAATGATCTTACATATTTATGGGCACAGGGTGGTATTTCAACATACAAATTCAATGTACACAGATCAATTCAGGGTATTTAATGTCTCACATATATATTTTTTAACCATGTTAAATTAAAATATAATTACATCACTTCCCCCTTGTCATTTCCTCTCTCCTGCGCATTTCCAGTTTCCTGAGGAGGACTGAGCAGCCCTTAACCGACTCTCTAATCTCTCCCATGTTTCCCACACACAAATTGATAGCTTCTTTTTCTTTGATTATCATTGTCAAAAATGTATTTATTAATTATTTTTATGTCTTCAAACCAAGACACCAAGTCCACTGTACCCTTGGGGAAAGAATGTTGAAATTCTTGTGGCTGCTCTTTAGATTTACAACTTTTCTGTGGAAGTGTGATTTGGTATGCGCTTTCTCCTGATTCACCGTCATTTTGACGTGTGACTGATAAGTACAGTGCGATTTAGGTTTTTAAGGGCCATGAGAGTATACAGAGCAAATGGAAGTGAGTTCTTAGGCAACAGGGAAGTCAAAGAAAGACAGACTGGAGTTCCAAAATGGCAAAAGGTTGGAGAATCGGAGATTCTGATTTCATTCACAGCTGCTTGATAACCCAGCTTTGATAAGACAAAAACGCTGCTTTAACAATGACAAGTTAAACTGGAAACAGAGGATCAATGTAACCCTAGAAAAAAAGGGTAGTCTTCACATCCAAGAAAGGAGGTGGGTTTATCTGTCGTCAGTAAGATTGTGCTACTAAGCTGTCCATAGAGATTACTGAAGTAGGAGAGAAACCTGTATTTCTAGTATCTTTAAAAAAAACAAAAAGATCAAATATTTATTAGTCTTGATAATCAATAGTGATTGGGCTGTCCAAAAACATCTGTTGTTGTTGTCATTATTGGGGTTTTTGTTGTTGTTGTTTGTTTGTTTGGCTGGGTTTTTTTCTCCCATTTGGGTCTGAATTTATGATTAGGAATTCATTTCTTTGTATGTTCTGAAATTCTTCTAGGCTCTTGCTTTTCCTCATGATTATGCTTTCAGGAGCAGGGCTGGAGGTATATGGGAGGAAAGCTGAACAAAGGGAAACTGATCTGACCCTCAGCTGAGACTCACAGAGGAAGGACTGAGCCAAGTGGAGTCTCTATGGTCAAAATCTCTATATATCAAAAAGTACACAGTTATAATCAGAGTGAAAAAGTGAATACCTGGGAAAGTCTGGAAAGTGAAAAATAGCCATGCTCAAATAGAAAAGTCCAATGGCACGAGTCTGGAAAATACTGAAGTTAGTTTTATTTGTTTGTTTGCTCTGATTTTGAGCTATAGTCTTGCTGTATTATCTAGGCTATATTCTCCTGCTCTCAGCTCTCCAGTCTCAGCATCCAGAGAGCTGGGAGTACGCTTACCTGAGAGAAGTGTTGTGGTTTCAAACCCGGTTCTTTTCAAATTGACTTAAATGTGACATGTAGAGAGACAGAGAATGAGCAAAAGTGGTTTGAAGTGAAAAATGTATGCAATTTTTAATCTATAAGGACATGGATATTATAAACAAAATGATGTTAAGAGGCAGATGGAGCAAAGATATGAATAATGAAAATGGAGACACCAACTTCTGCTGGGGCTGACTCCAGCATATTGGCTTTTCCTGCAATGCTTTCCTCTGCATGCAAGAGAAGCTTGCCTAGGACTTTGTGGGTCTGTTAGCAGAGATTTAGTGCATAAAGGTGTCCAGTGGGAGGTAAGATCTATTTTTGTGGTGGTAAAGCATTATTGTTGGCATGCCCTAATTGTGTTTGCAGTAAAATTGAAGGCCATTACAAGAGTGGGAAATCAGCTGAACGATCATAAATAATTGGTCAAATGAGAGGCTGTGCAGCCCAGTCGGCAACATCATTTTTGTGGTCATTGGTACTTAGGGAGTGCCTACTGGGTACCTAGCATGAAGGAAGCAAAGGCTGTGACTGTGAGAGCATTAAGGCCTGATTTCCTCAGGGTTGTATTGTGCTTGGCTCCCGAATACCTGGTTCCTTTGTGTTCACTACTATTGCAGAAATAACCTTCAAGACTACAGGTCCACCTCTGCATCTGTCTTTTCTCCCTAGCTATCTGAAAAGCCAATCCTCCCCTGCTAGCTTGTAGCTCCAGTGTGAGGCTATTTCTGCCTTTAGTCTGTAGGGAAGGAAGGCACTCAGGATCACTCCTGGGATGCCCAGTCTTTGAGCATTTGACCTTGAGATTTTGTCCAGGAAATAAGAACTACTATATGCCCTACCTTTATCTTTGGGTGCCCTGAGAGCTTCCAGCACAAAGCAGAGCCTCCAACCTAACAGGCACTATCTATCTACTCTTGTATCCTTCCTCACAGTCAACTTATCCACAGATCCTGTTTTAGTTCATAGATTCTATTCACCCTTCCTTCCACACACTCCAATCCAGCTGCCTCTCCCAGAGTTTAAGCTTATTCCCCCACTAAATCTATACTTGTCCTTCTTGGGGTTATTTAGCAACCTAGACTTTCACTTTTGCTCCAACTCCATGTGGATGTTCTGCTGTGTGCGTGTGCGTGTGCGTGTGCGTGTGCGTGTGCGTGTGCGTGTGCGTGTGTGTGTGTGTGTGTGTGTGTGTGTGTGTGTGTATACATATAAGGATGGAGATTAGACCCCAGGTCTCACAGGTGTCAGAAAAGTGTTCTACTAACTCCCAGACACAGGCAATAGTGAAGGCATGGTGGTGGCTATAGCCCCCAGTTACTGAGTCACCCGACCCCCAATTCTTCCAGGTGAGGTTCCCAATGCTGTAGACCCAATATGGAGCCATCATGGCTATGTATTCTCCAAATCCCTTTCCCAAGAGTCTAAAATTTCTGTTACATCTCTATTTGTTTTTATGTATTACATGAAATATATAGCCTAAAAAATAAACAATCTTTTATTTGAAGGGAAATGGGAACAGCCTTCTAACATTCAAAGATGGAAGACGGATGGCAATGTACATCCTGGACACTGTGATGAAGGTATCCTATTGAGTCTCAGTGAAGATAAGTAAGGGAAAGACTGTGTATAAGTCTTTGTCATTTGGGGTCTTTGTTATTCACTACAGCAGCTGGATTCTGTCTCATTCAAAGATCATCTACTTTTTTTGGTTTTAGATATTTTTATTTCTTCAATTTTTTATTATCAGGAGTGACTGAAATAAAAAATATAATTGGATCCCATCATTATTGTCATTATGGAAATGGCTTTAAGAGAAAACTGGTCAGATTAATATTATTGTTCCCCACTTTTCAATTGGTAAATAGTTGCCATTGATAAAACAGACAAGCCCAGAGAATCTGTCCAGAATGTTCAAGATATGGTATATCATACAACATGCCTGTTCTCGAGGAGAACACCTAGGACATAATTATGTGTACTTCTTGGTCTCATCGTAAAAGACAAGCACAAAGGCACCACCCATGCCTCTGAGAACGTTGGACCATGCACCCTTGAAAAATGCCTTGCTTCCTTCATCTCGAGGGATCTTCCGCCAGCAGTCAAGCGTGCCTGTGTACATGATATCAGTTCCTTTGCGTCCAGACTGCATCATCATACGACGGCGAACCGTGTCAAAAGGACAGGAAGTCAGGCCAGCGACATCAGTGACAGACTGTGCAATCATCCAGCTGATGAAGATGTGAGTATTCTTGGGATGTGGATCATTCCCTTTGCAGTGTCATAGATACCAACGTAGGCAGCTGGGTAGATGATAATGCCCTGTACTGATACATTAAAGCCTTGGTACAGGCCCTTAATCCCATCGGATTTGTAGATCTTAACCAGGCAGTCACCAAGGCCTTTGAATTCCCTTTCAGCTCCAGCTTTACTCACATCAGCTGCTAGACGGGTACCGGCAAAATCAAGAGGGTACACAAAACACAAGGATGTGGCCCCAGCAGCACCACCTGATGTCAGGTTCCCTGCAAAGTAGCGCCAAAACTGGGTCCTCTTGTCCCCACCACCCAGAAAGATCTGCTTGTATTTATCTTTGAAGGCAAAGTTGAGAGCCTGGTTGGGCAAGTATCTGATGACATCCGCCAGGTTCCCATGACAGAAGGACAGGACTCCCTGTTCCTTGGGGACACGAACCACGCAGTCTCTAAAATGCTCTTGTATTGCTTATCTGCCGTGATTTGCTTGCTGGCATGCTGCATCTGCAGCAGCAGCTTGACCCACTCGATGGGTGCTACTGCCATCTTGTCAAAGGACACAGCGGCATCTGTCATGTTGAAAGCAAAAAAGAAGAAGACGAAGATGAAGGAGGAGGAAGAGGAGGAGGAGGAGGAGGAGGAGGAGGAGGAGGAGGAGAAGGCCAGTGCGGGACAGGACTGTGTTGACAACCGGCTTTGACTCAGGCTCTAGGCGATCATCTACATCTCATGTACTAATTAGGAACTAGCCATCACCTTTTACATACTTTCTCTCATTCAACCTCCACTGAAACAAGTTTCTACTTGGCTAACAGATAAGAAGATCTTGGAGAAGATAACTTGGCTGCAGCTTCACAAGTAGGAAGTAGGGGATTTTGGACTTCAAGCAAATCTGCTTCCTCTGAATGCAACTTAAGCTTTCCTGCTGGGAAGTGGAAAACAAGGCTGTGAGAGAGGATGCAGAGAGGGAGCTGTCAGCAGGAGAAAAGGACAGCTCAATAAACTTAACATTTCCTGTGACAGGGTGGTGTGTATGAATAACACACGTGCATTTTTAAATCCTGAGCAAAGATACACATACTCTGTCTCAATATAAATAATTCTGCCAACTTGCTTTGCCACATTTTTGGCGTTTTTCGCATAGTAGAATGTAGATAGATATATGTATATATGTTCTTATGAATATATGTGTGTGCATGTATGGGCATCCTGCAACTCAGTACAGGTTTCTCAGTCAAATGGAAAATGCCACAAAACTCCTTAAAACACCCACTTTAAGTTAGGAAGCACAAGTGCAGGAATTGATGTAAAATCTTTTTAAAAAGGCTGTTCAGAAGATTGTGGAAAATATTATAAATGATATCATCCATACTGTCAGGAGTCACATAATCCGAGTTAATCCTAAAAGATCCCAGCTAATCCTAAAGGCGAGAACTGTTACCCTATTGTAAATTAGGAAACCAAGGCACAGAAACGTTAAAAGGTTTTCTAAAGATCACACAGTAGAGAACCCTTCTACCCAACTGAGGCAGAGGATGAGGAGTACCCTGTCATACACTTTCCAGTATGAATGAACTTTTTGTGTCAGTTCATATTTTATTTACCGTATTTCCTATAGGAAAAGATCAGAGACGGCATCTTAATTACAACAAAGCAGAAGGTCAAACATGTTCTGGCCATTTTGTTTCTGAAAGAGGTAAAAGCTGTCTGCCTATGATTCTGGTCAATGAAATCTAGGCGGCAAGGCTAGCTCCCGCCCAGTGTTGGAAAGTAGTAAATTATATGTGAGAGGTACAAGGAGAATCAAAGTAAAATGTGATATGAAATACTAGAAAAGAGAAAACTAGACTCCCTTCTGGGAGGGCAACTCCTTCTTTCCTGTACCTAATTAGAAATCTGGAGCAGGAGCTGAGCTTCTAGAATTGGGGAGCGGAGGCATGTCTGAAAGTCACACCAAGTGAGGAAAAAAAAATCACCAGAAGTAGCAGATCCCTGGGAGAGCCAGGGCTCGCCCTTGAGGCTTCCTGTTTTCTCTTCCTTGGCTCTCATGGCTCTATCCTGGTATGTGTAATTTACATTTGGCTGGAGCAAGAGATTTTTTTCCAGGTCTACTTTTTAGTAAGAACTCTGAAGAGTACCCCTAAGAGTTTTTTGTTGTTGGTATTGTTGTTGTTTTTTTGTTTGTTTTTAACAATTTCATTCTGTGTACAGAGTACTTGCAGAGACTCCAGAATTTTAAGACTTTTACTGAACTCTTGTGATGAGAAGAGCAGGAGGTGTATGTGTGTGTGTATGTCTAGTGTCTATTGTATATATGTTTGTGTGTGTGTATGTGTGCACAAATGCTTGTGTCTCTCTGTGTTTATATGTATGTGTGTATATGAATGTATGTCTATGTATGTAAGGATTTGTGTATGTTTATAGCATTATGTCAGCAAGAAAATATTCACAGATTAGACATTGTTGTCACTACGCTTGAGCCTAGTGAGCCAAACATCTTAACTATACAATCTTTGCTTTTGTATTCTAGCTCATTCAGACTTTAATAGGACCAATCAGTTGTAGACCAGTTAATTAAAAACAAAAGTTGCTGCTCAGAACACGAGATTTTCTTGGGCTGACTTGTGTATCATATAATTGCTAAAACGTATTATAAAATTTTGAATTTTACCACCCATAATCCTTAAGTCCATGTCAACAAAAGCCCAAAGTAAGAAAGGAAGCCGATAGAAAATGACTACATGCAAATTACCCAAGGCACTGAACAGAATGTGGAGAAACTGATTCTATGAAATTCTTCTGTAATTAAACATATGTAGGTCTCCATTTCTCTAAGTATATTCTATGAAAGTAAAAAGCTATAGATTTAAAGCTTTGCAGTTGTAGCATTTGGGTGGTACGGGCTTCTTGACCATGCATATAATCATTAAGATACACGTATAGCCCCATGAGTCTCTAAAGCATTGTCAAGAATAAAATCATTCACCAGACCGCTTTTAAACAAATCTTTTACCTGGATGATTATATCTTAGAGTCCTTTTCATTAATGGGTTAAGTTGAAAGTATCATTGAATTTACAAGCTCTTTAAATATGCCTGCCAAGTATCATAGCTAAGTCTATCCTGCCTTAAATGTCCCAAGAACAGTTACACTAGCCTAGGGTTGGACCAAATCGTCTAACACAACACCCATTTCATACTAAACTGTTGAATGTTTCATGGATTGGTTGCTTATCCGTATTTATCAAACACTGGAAAACACTCTAGAGCACCAGTTGTTACTCTAAGGATCCTGACTGAGTGGAGGGTGGGGAGCTGAAGGGTGGCTGGCTGCCTCTCACTGTTATTGACAGAGACTGTTAGGCTGCATATTGTTATCCTTACAAAGTATTAAAATTAAAAATGTGGAGAACGGTTTCCAGTGAGTGCATGTTTCTGTCTTGGCATTGTAAAGTTGAGAAGTAAAACACTAACAAACATTTCATAAAACCCTATTTCAATCTGCAAGATGTTGGGGACAGTTTGAACCACTAAGCTGAATTTGAGGACAAGGACTTCTTATAGGTATAGGAAGCAGCAGGTGGGGATTGTTTCAGGCCACCTAAGAGCGGCCAGGCACGCTTTCCCATGGTCCTTGTCCCTGCTGTCACTGAATTTTGTACTCAGTTTTAGAAGCCTGTCTTCTTCCTCACGCCTGTCCTGTCAGCTCTCCCTAATTTTTATACTTCATGTTGCTGCTCTTATTCTAACTCTTAGCAGCCTTTGCAGAGAATGGAAATTAATGTCTTTTATTTTACTTTTCGGTTGTGGAGGTTTAATTTTGGGCAATCAATTAACTAAGTTAGTCAGTCTCCTACCGAGTGCCATAGACAGGCAGCTTGAACAAGAAGGATCGACTGTCTCACAGTTATGGAGGCTGAAAATCCATGACTAGATTACTAATGTCGTAGCTCAGGCGCTGGAGTACAGATGGCCACCATCTTACCTTAGGCTCCTACAGCCTCTTCCTCCCTTGTCCACACAGAGAGACAAAGTTGTCTCTTCCTCTTCTTATAAAGACACTAATCCCATCATGAGGGTCTCAAAACCTCATCCAAGTCTAATTACATAACATACCCAAATTATCCAAAACATTAGCCCCAGCCCAATCAAACTTGGGGTTGGGGCTTTGACATAAGAATTAGGGCACGGCTACAATTTAGAGCATACTAAGCAATTTCAAATGGCTCAACCTAACATTTTCTATAAAATTGGTATATAACCAAACAATGGGGTTAAATAGTTTAAAAAAAAAAAAAGACAGTAAAGATAGTTCCTCCACCCTGCGGTAAGTTGCCATTACATTTTATACTTTTGCATGAACATGTACATCTTCCTGAGACCAGGCTCATGACATATGTATACTGCTCTGACTTGCTTTTTGGACTTAACACTAATCCTGAGACAGTTTTAAATGTCACTGGTGTCATAGGAAACATTTTAAATGTCAGTGACACATTTCTGGCATACATATGCTTTTATGTACATATCATACTTTAAAAACTACAAATTCATAGAAATTTATTTGCTAGGTCATAGTGCATGGGCTTTTCAGCCAAGCCTCTTAAAATTTCACACCAAACTTTATTATAAATGGCTTCTTAGAAATTTATAATTTCTGCTTTATTACTTGTTTTTACCTAATTTTTTAGTAATTTGAGAAGTCAAATACTTTATCTAATTGCTAATAGCAATCCCTTTTCTTATTTTTCCCCCAGGACATATCCCATTCTAAATAAGTCTCCACTGTCTTTCTAGATTTTTCTACAAATGTAATCTTCATTATATTGCTTGCATGATAGAATCCTGCACATATTTTCCAATGTGCCCTCTGTCTAAAGAATGTTCCATTGGCCCTTCTGTAATCTTTTAAAAAATAGTTAATTATTTTTGCGCACATGTGCGTGTGAATATGTGCCTGAGCCACTCATGTGTGTGGTGGGAGCTCTAGGAGGTCAGAAGAGACATTGAAATCCTTAGGAATTGGAGTTACAAATAGTTTTGAGCTACCCTGTGGGTACTTGGGACCAGAGTCTGGTCCTCTGCAAAAGCTGTAGGTGCTCTTAACTGCTGACCCATCACCTCTCCAGCCCTTTCCTCTTTTGAATATAGTTTCAATCTCATTTTCCCCATTTTCCTCTAGTCTCCTCTTGAGTAACAATAAGCCACTTATGGTTCTAAACTTCCTATTCTTTAAGTCACCTTTTATATGCCTGTTTTTCTGTCTGGAATCCTTTTCCTCACTGGGTTTTTAGCATCCACCAAAGTCTGTTTAATGAGGAGGTACGAAGAGGACCGGGATGTTCCAGTCCTGTACCTGGGCATGGTGCTCTGAGAGCACTGAGGTAGTGTTTCGTCAGTATTGTCCCCAGGGAGAGGTAGGCTGGCCCTTCACATGACTAATAGGCGTCTGTGTTCTTTAAACCTCTGAAGTCCTGATGACTCTCCTGACAGTAATTTCTTCTAAAACAGCTTTCGCATAGTCTTCAGTGATTGCTCTGGCTGACTGGATGTTTATGCTGTCCATAATGTGAGCAGATATTCTTTTGATTCCCATTGCCTGATTCTGTCTCTTCAAACAGTTCTTAAAGTCACCTGAACCTGTAACACCCACATTTGCATGTCTAGAATGGTGTTGTTTCTTTATTGTGGCAGCTCTTGTGTTCAGGTATCATCTGCATACCTTTTATTAAATATTAGGTGTCGAATTGCTTTTGAGAACACAAATTTACAATGGCAGTCCGTAAAAGAATACCACAGAGGAAGGCCAAGTCATGTGTTTGGAGGCCTCTGAGTTCATGGTTGTATGTGAAAACAAAGTAACAGAGCAGCTGCCTTCACTGGCTGAGACTAGGTGGGGAATCTTGCTGTATTGCTACTCATTATCTATGTGACTCAAAACACTCAAAATGTAAAAAGTTTTATTTTGTATATGCTTTGACAGGCTATTACAGCATTATATCTACAAGGTTTTAAGTAAACCATCATAGGGAGAGACATTTTTCTAGAGTTCAATAAAGCATTGTTCAACGAGGCATGTTTGCTATAAACCAAGTCTTTACTTGTAATTTAAACAGTTCAAGTATCACGTCTGTCTCAGCATTGTTTGCTGTTGCTGTGATAAAATACTTGACAAAAGCAATTTAAGGGGAGAAGGGCTTGTTTCAGTTCACAATTCCAGTTTATGGTCTGCCATAGCTGGGAAGTCCTGGTGGCAGGAACTTGAGGAAGGCACGCACACAGTCAAGAACACAGAGGATGAGTGCACGCACACTTACACTCAGTGCTTCTGCCTCTTTTATAGGATTTATACCAATTTATTGTTTGTTGACAAATTGAGGAGACTTTACATTAAATTGCAAATATGATCATTTGAAATGCTGCAGAAATCAGGGAATGAGGGTGATGTTAAAGGTCATTTGTGGAAGTTTCACTTAACAAAAGTTGCAGAGGGGGCTGGAGAGATGGTTTAGTGGTTAAGAGCACAAACATAAGGATCTAAGTTCCATTCCTAGGACCCACTTTGGGCTCCCAACCAACCACCTGTATCTCCAGTTCTAGAGGATCAGATGCCTCTTCTGGACTCCACTGGCACTGCACTCCCACATACACACAAACACATAGACATTATTAAAACAAACTAACAAAAACCACAAACAAAACAAAAAACCCTCAAAACTTAAAATACAAAAGAAAATGGTGGGGTCCAACAAAGACAGATGTGGCATTTACAATTAGGCAAGTTATTCCTTGTGTTGGAGAGTTTTTAGCAATATGCTATGATGTACGGAATGCACCCACCTCTTCTCTCACAAAATAGCCTATCACATATTTGAGAGCCACAGTACTTCTTGTATTCTCTTTTACAGTCTGAGTATCTGAAGTGGGAATTTCTGGTTTCATTGGAAACTCGGTTGTGTCATGTGATGTTTTGCTGGAAACTGTCTTATGAGAAGATGTTTTGCTGAAGCAGGCACATGAGAAGTTGTTTTGTTAAAACAGACACGTGAAAGGGCATGTGATGCTTTTCTGGAGCAGACACTTTCGAGGACACATGATGCTTGGAAAGAGTATATGTATAATCCAACAGACATGGATGGTGCTCCTGCATTGGTATACCTTGTAACTCTTTGCCGGTCAATGTTGGGCTTTGCTGATGCTGGTCTTCACTGATGCTTGCATTTGTTTGTTTTGCTTTCGTCACTGATCTTTGCTTGACATGACTTAATAGAGAGACACACACTAAAGAACTTCTGGTGGTGTGCCAGCTACATCTTGCCACTTCTGCTAACTCCTGCTGATCAGCAGAGCCTTACAGTTTCTTCTGGATTGAGCCATTGCTACTGATTCATGTTTGGTTTTTACCGAGTAGACTGGACTGCTGACTCTGATTTGTGTTTGGTGTTTTGCTAGTGGACTGGACTGCTGACTCTGATTTGTGTTTGGTGTTTTGCTAGTGGACTGGACTGCTAACAATGAAGATTGAAATTGTCCCAAAAAACTATTTCTAAACAGGTCTACAACCTTGTTTCCTATTAACCTTTCTTTTTTCTTCTCGTGCATGGTAGATTACAAGGAAGGTTGAAGTGTTAAAGAACCATAATTAATGTAGGTTTTGAACAATTTAAGCTTACAAGTATCTGCAGTTCTTTGAAGAGTAAAGTGAGCTGTATGCAAGCTTTTGGGGCTGGTAGGGCAAAGGCTAGCCTGACTCCAGGTCTGGGAGTCCCCAAAGAGCAGCACTATGGGACTAGCCTGAGTTTGATCACTGAATTTGCCAGTTGGCTAACATTTCTTTGGTTGAAAGTAATAAACCAAATTCAAACCAGCTCACATAAGAAGAAATTCACATAGCCTGAAAACTAGAGGAGTAGATTCAGGCAGAGTTGTATTCTAGGATGCCATACCTGCTGTTCTTTATTCCTCTCTTGACTCTGCTTGTCCCTGTTTGACTTAATTCCTAGGTAGCCAAGGTAGTCCACAGCCTTAGACTGACATAATTTCATACTAATTTTAAAAATCTCTGTGACAAAACACTAGAGGAGACTGGCTTGTCGTGGAGTAGTTGTCTTCTCAGAAACAACCATTTTGGCCACTGCTATGCCATACTTTGGACAACTTTGTTTGGTGTGAATATCTCTGCACCCAATTCTACTTCTACAAGAACTATGTTCAGCTTCATCACAGTCACATGAATTGATTTTTACTGTGGGAAAGCGATCAGATTTGGTTTTCTTTGGGAGGTAGTAGGGACAAGTGAGTATATGTACCATGTTACTTAGCAGAATATTCAAAGAAAGTTGTGACTCAAACATTGAAAGCTCAAAAATGCTGAAAATATTTCTAAAGAAGAGGATGAAGAAAAAGAGGGACAAGAATGAGAAAAAGAGAAGGAAGAGAATGAGGAAGAAGGGGAAGAGGAAGAAGTAAGAAGAAAGACTACCTTTTTAAATGTAGGCAATTTTCAACTCAAAGTTGACCTAATGGTATTTTGCACAGCATTAGGATTCAAGCTATAATTTATCAAGAAGTTTCCTGTAATGTACTGGCAGAATACATATAATGTACTAAGGGTAATGGTTTTCAATGTCATTTTCCCCATAAGTGCATATTATACGGGTTTATAGTCACAGTGCTCCCTTGCTTCTGGGTTTGAGTTACACATATCAGTGTTTAATGCCAGGTCATGCATTCTGCTGCGTTTCTAAGTTGATTCTGATGGCAAAGCCCTGTTCTGAGCCCCTTCTTTATGATATGTGAAAACTACATGGAGGGATGGAGGATGAGCTAGATTAACATCCAACAAACCTGATTAACAACAGCTGCTCTGTTTCAAATGTCAGGCACACTCAACGAATTTGCTTAGAAATTATTTTGTTTATTTTGTGGGCATATATATGATGAGCTTTCTAAAGGTCAAGAGTAGAGTTTGTTCTTGGGTTCTAAAGCAATCTGATTTTCATTTACAGTCTGTGCTAGTGACCCTCTCCGTAGAAGCAGGACCAGTTATGTCATACTTACAGTTTGTGTTTAATTGTATCACAAGGAAAATCCCCGGTAGATGAAGGCAGTGCAGACATACTGTTTTTCCTAAGTTACCTTTATTTTGAAAGGGTTCATAAGAGAATGCTACTCACTAATGACATCTGAACTTGGATGTTGGTTTCATTCCCAGATTCTTCTCAAAGATCTACAAGCATCTTATTGAGCTAGGTTCTTACCTGGAAACTGGAACAAAGGTCAGAAGAGCTAGGAGTCCTAAGTATTGTGAACATTTACCTGGAAGGGGTACGGAATCTTCATTAATTAATGTTTGTAAGAACACCATGCATGCCATAGAGAAGTACTCTGATCAGTTATCCAGCCTTCCTTATTATTTGAAAAAGATCCGTGGGCTACTTCTATACATGCAACAGCTTTCATTAATTACATTAAATGTTTTCCTGCTTACTGTATATACTTTACCAAGATTAAAAGAAAAACTCTTAGAGTATTTTGTATTCATGCTCATTAACATTCCAGTAGAATAACAAACCTCAAAATGATTCATGTATGAATCAGTGATGCATGGCTAATTACAGTTTTCAGCCACACAGCCAATAACATTCACCATGAAATGTGGTGTCTGTTAAATATACCTCTCTGAATTTTTTGTTGGGGAAAGAGTGGTAGGAGATAGGGAGGTTTCAAATTATGGTTATAAAATGTCTAAATATTTTAGGGGATTTTTACATTATAAATATCTTTCAGGCGAATATTTATCACAACCATGACATCCTGTTATCAAAACAGAAAAAAAAAAAAAAAAGCCCCAGAGATTTGCCTTAAAAACAAACAAAACAAAACAAAATAAAACAGAAACATCTCAGATCCTGAGAATGGACTATATTTTAGAATAAAATGGAAGACATTTCTTGGGGCATTAGTTAATATTATTTATGGTTTATATAAATGTTCAAAGAATACTTTATGTTGAAGTTTACCTTTCTTATAAACTCCATTTTCCTATGATTCTAACACAGAACCATACTCTAAAGACAAAAATCTGAAAAGCAGAGTGTGCAGTGAAAATTGAATGTCATACTAAAACACTCTAGTTTAGAAATGATTTCATAGCCCATGATAAAAGTAGTTTCTAAGTCTGGAGAGGCAGTTGAATTAGGAAAGTGCTACACACACACTCACACACACACACACACACACACACACACACACACACACGGACCTAAGATTGAAAGAACCTAGTGGGGAAACCAGCACTCATATCCGGAGTCAGCATGCACCCAAAGAATCATGAGAGACCGTCCTGATGCAAACACATGAGGTAGTTTAATGGTGGAGCTCTGGGCCAACACGTATCTCACACAGGAGATAGCGGTTGTTGACCACAAGGCTCGAAAGCTAGGGGTTTTTATAGAAAAGGGTCTGGGGCTGGGGGAGGAATTGGCACATTTTCACACGATTGTTCATTTAAACATCAGCAAACTGTAGGTGCAGATCGAGGTAACAGCAGAGCATCTGGTTAACATTTAACCCCTGTCAGAAGGGCGGGAGATAGGGAGGTGCCGGGCCAGTCCTGACATGTCTTTGCATTCTCTTTATCTTTATGGCTAAGCAGCCTCAGGAACGTCTTAATGATGGGCCTGCCCAGGCATGTCCTGGCCTGTTCTGCTATGTTCTCAGTCCCAGGCTTCAAAGCTCACAAACAACTCTTTGGGCTATTACATGAATTACAGGTCTCAAGTTTTATTTTCTTTCAAGATCAATTATTAGAACCCATGCAAAAATGTGTATGGTGGTAAGCTTATAATCCCTGCTTTTGTGAGGCAGACATGGGTAGGTCTCTGGAGTTCACTCACCAGCCATACTAGCCTAACTGGTGAGCTTCAAGCAAAGAGACAGATGCAAAAGTAACTTTAATTCTTCTGTTGATAACTGTTACCTCAGATGCTTACTGCCTCCATCTGCTAACCTAGTCCTAGTTCTATAGACTATATGGAGCCTAGTTTCTAGCCTCCATATAGTCTTATCAAGGCCTAGAATGTTTTCAGCCTCTGAGACTTACTGCTGAATAAGCTCACCTTTTTAGCTCTTTCTGAACTCTGGCTGGATGGTTCAACTCAGATGCTCTGGCTTAAATCCTCTCCAAATTGATTCGATCTTGCTTCTCTCTCTCACTCTCTTGAATTGTTCTGCTTGAACTCACACTATAACTTTGGCAGTCTGTTCTAATCTTCTGGCTCCTTCTCATCCTGTCTCTGGATCTTTCTGTCTTCACCTGTGTCTAGCTTGTTTCTCTTCACCCTGGCACTGTAAAACTCTCCACATAAAACTGACTCCTCCCTTTTCCTCTTTTTTTTTTCTGCCACTGCTCTCATGTAAATAGCTTCTTCTTCCTCTCCTTGTGAGAGTTAGACATACCCTATTCTGCCATACTTTTCTCTGATTCATCACTTTTTCTGCCACTTAATTAGACATCACTTTCACACATGGCTTCTTCCTTCTACAAACTAAGTTTTTTAGGCTGTTTCTCAAAACAGAACTGTTGCATATAGTTTTATGCTCTACCCTCCTTTAGCTCTGGGAAGAGACTATGCGACCAGCCCTCACTCTGCTTCCCTTGACTCCTCGGACAAAAGACACACACACAGTTGTTCCTTTTCAACTTACCTTAGGGCACAGTTGCTGGGCACCACTATCTCCTGCCTGGAAAACCTCACCCTTATCAATTTCTTACCTCTGTCTCTCCCACCTGCCCTAAACTGTTTTGTTTTGTTTTGTTTTTTTGTTTTGTTTTGTTTTGTTTTTCAAGACAGGGTTTCTCTGTGTAGCCCTGGCTGTCCTGGAACTTACTCTGTAGACCAGAGTTCTGGCCTTGAACTCAGAAATCAGCCTGCCTCTGCCTCCCAAGTGCTGGGATTAAAGGCATGCACCACCACTGCCCAGCTGCCCTAAATTTTAGAGGCTGGTTTCATCTATCTCCTGCCAAACATCCCTGGCTACCTGCCTGTAGTCGTGGCTACAGACCCCAGTTCTTTCTGAGACCTCATGTGGTTGCCTGGTTCTCCTCTCTGCAAAGCATGGCAAAACTCCTCCTCTCCTTCCTTGTATCTGCCTTTTCCTCCTGGGATTCAGAAGTCCTGCCTGTATCTTCTATCTAACAATTGCCACCCACCCCCTCCTCCACCCCCGGCCTTTCTCTATTGACCAATTGGGGAACAGAACCTTTAGCATCAAAACTGCCCGTACACAAAACAAGGTGGAGGGAACCTGAGGAATGGTGCCCTCAGGATGATCTCTGACCCTCATATGCATGATCTCACACACACACAAACACAGACACATATAAATCCTCTCACATGTACACAATCATGACTACACATACACATAAAAGAAAAAAATCTTTATTTTTTGTTGAAAATATTTTAATATTATCCATGTTATTAATTTATTATTTGATATCCAAAGGCCACATTAACAAACACTTTTATGTCTTTCTTGATTAAAAATTTAAGTTTGTATCATTTCAGTAGTAAAAGTAATTAACTAATACATGGTTTAAAAAGTGTTCAGAAATTTAGAATGATGCACAGCCAAAAGAAGATTCTCCTAATAAAAGTGCTGTCTCCTTCTTTCAAGTGTCCATCAGAATCACTTGTGATTCTCCCAGGAACAGCCTTGCTAGTGTAAGCATAGATCCACAATTCTGAAACCAATCAATCAATCAATCAATCAACCAATCAATCAATCAATCGAACAAACAAATAATCAGAGAAAACTATTTGGAAACTGAAAGGTTAGGCAGCCAGACATAAAGTCCTTAGTGTCCTTGCTTTTTATACCTATGGCTATGTAGTAATGCTTGGGACAGGATGCTGTCCCAAGGCCACAGCAGCAGTGTATAATACATAGTATAGGCTTACGCTTTTCTACACACTACAAAATTTGTCAGATTTGTTTGTATTGGTGTGCTTATAAACACCAATAATTGTGTGTGTGTTGAGGATTGGTCTGTTGCTATGTATTATAATGCTAAATACCAGTCCTGGTTGCCTCAGGGACAAGAGAATCCTCACGTACATAAAGTGATGCTATGTGATCTTGCTCCTTAATTTAAAACTATTGGTTGAATAGAGATGCCAACAGCTTATAGCTGGGCAGAAGAGAGGTAGGTGAGTTTTGGCTCCTGGGCTTCAGGGTCTGAGGCAGGAGACAGAGAGGGATGAGGGAGAAGATGGAGAGAAGAGACTATGCCATGGGCTGGGTGAGTCATGAAAACATGCCCACAGGTCTGGCTAATTGGAGTTAAGAACAGCCCAAATGGAACTTGGCAAGTTATAACTTAGGGTTGCTGATAGGGAAGTAGATACAAAGAGCTTAGAGGGCAGATATCTGCCAAGCTCTAGTGCTGATTAAGGCTTATTATAAATATAAAAGTTGTGTGTTTTTTGTTGGGGGATTAAGTATTTACAACAATATTTGTGTATGGGTGTGTGTAATACCTCGTCCTTTTAGGTTTGCACGGATGGATATTATGGATGCACTGTCTGACTACTGCATTTATGAACTAATTTAGCCATCTCCCTTAAGACTGTACTGTGACCTCTGTGACTTTTAATGTCATGTCCTATAACTTGACTTTTCACTAACGTGACCCCTGATTAGTCTTCCATAATGCCAAGCTGGTTTTTATTATTTTAAAGATGTTATACTCACTGCTGCCTTGAAATTTTCTTCCACGGGTTTTCACAGGGATTGTCCCCTCATTTCTCCAAAATCCTATGTCCACAGGCAGGCCTTGATTCAAATGACACCTTTTCTGAGAGGCCTTCTCTAATTACTCTATCTGAACAACTGCTGGAATGTTTTGTGCCATATCTGGGGGTTATCTTCTTGACTGTTGATTGATATGGGAGGGCCTAGCTTACTGTGGGCAGTGCCATCCCTGGACAGGCAGGACTAGGCTGTATAAGAAAGGCAGTTAAGCAAGCCAAGGGAAGACATGCAGTACGTTATCGCCGTTTTACCTCTTGCCTTCAGCTTTTACTTTGGATTTCCTCCATCATGGAGGGAATCTATAGCTTGTAAGCTACAACAAACCCTTCCTTCATGCTGTTTATCATAGCAACAGGCAGCACACTAAAATAGTCCTCTACTAAAGAAATACAGCTTTTTAATTTTAAGAAAATGTTTTTAATGGATTTTTAAGTCTGAGAATGATATAATGCCTTTACTGCGGCACTGAACCTGGGGCCATGTGTTTGGATGCAGCATTTCTTGAAAAAGAGTGATGAGAAATCGCAGCTTATCTCTGGCCACCCTGGTGAGATCACAGCTTGGACACTGAGCTGAGTTTTATGTACCGTATGTTCTAGGTAACTGGGAGATGATTGCAGAAGATGGCAGGAAGAAGGATTAAGTGTGATTATTTATGATGCATAGTTAGAAAGAGAAATCATGCATATGTTCTCTAACAATGGGGAATATACTGATCTCCTAAATATCTAATGAGCAAAGCCACCCACACAATCCATTTAACTTAGAAAAGCAAAAGGATCCATAAGATGAAGTGATAGAAAAATAGAGGAAAATTCGAACAATATTTAAGATGTCCTCAGATGGTTCCTTTTCTTTCTAGCAAGCAGACAGACAAACTCCATCATTACAAGCAGAGGTTTCTGAAGGACATAGGAACACGTCATGGCACCTGGATGTGCCAGTATCTCTATATGTCATACAATAAAAGATAAAACATTGCTTTCCTCATTTTAAGGTCTTTTTGGATTTTACACACACACACACACACACACACACAATTTTTTTTCCAAATAAATCTCCTCAGAATGCTTGTCCAAAAGTCTAGTTTATGACCTGTAACATATGGCTGAAATGAATTATGCAGAGCGTTGAACTCTGACTGCTAATGACTGCTTAGTTCTGAGAGTGTTTCCATAGTAAAGATTTCTTTGTAGGTCCTTTGAGCTTGAGAAGGATGCTCTTGGGACTGTAGTGTATGACCTCCAGGCTCCCTACATGGGAGGAGGATGCAGTAGTTGTTACACTGTTATACAGTGCAAGGTTACCAGGAGGTTGTCTGTGCTCCTTTGCTTCAGGACTTTGTTTAATAGTACAGGGGCTTTTGTAGTTCTCCCAGTATATGAGTCTTGTGGCTATGGCATGGATATGGCTCTGTGCTTCCTCCTCGACTTCTATGAAGGAGCTTGATTCTCAGAGCTTGCACTGTCTTTGCAGGAGATGCAGGAAACGCAGAATGGCCAATAGTGACTACACTTTAAAGTGGAGCTGTTTTTTCAGAAGTGCTATGGCAGTGCAAATCACAGACCGCTTACACACACACACACACACACACACACACACACACACACACCACACATCTTCTTGGTCTACAGATTAGCTAGATCTTTGCTTTTCCTCTCCCTCCTCCCATGAAGAATTTGCATTTCTTTAGATCATGAGAAAAAATGAATAAGTCTTCAGCAGTATTTTTCTCTAAGTCTCCTTCCCCATCTCTCAATCTTTTTCCTACGTGCCCTACTCACCACAGAGCTTCAGGAGTTCCTATTTCCCAGAGTTCCCGTTTGGTTTGTATGTCTTAGTGATGATTTTAGAAGGGAAAGTCTATATTAATTGTTCCTATGATAAAGATACAAGGATAAAGTGGTGAGCAGCTTGAAATGCACACACACACACACACACACACACACACACACAATGCACACAATGCTTCCTACCTATCTAATTCATTGGGACAATTATTACATTAGTCTTTATGACACTGTTGTAAGCAGATCTCTTTTGGTGCCCTGCCCTCTTACTTCTATTACTAATGTTCTGTGTCCACTGAGGCTACCCTGTCTTCTTATATGCACGCCTGACAACTCAGAACTTACCCCTACCCCAGCAGCCCCTCCCTACAAAGCAGCCCTGACAGACTGATGGGAATCAGTGCGTCAACAGCCCAGGTCTTTAGCTCCCCTGGTTAGACAACTCAATTAAGTATTGCTTTAAAAGATCCCCCGGGAGGACTGAGTTATAGTTGTCACTACAAGTAACATGGTGGACAGGGCACTGTTTTTTTGTTTTTGTTTTTTCATGTCTTTCCCTTTCCTATTTCACTTTTCCATTCTTTTCATGGTATTTCCTGTAATTGCCTGTGTAATAAACAACTCTATGTTGAACATCTGCCTCAAGACCTATTTCTGGAAAACCCCACACTCTAATGATTATTCAGTCAGCCTGTAGACTAGGCTACAACCTTCCAGTTGACTGTCTTGGTACTTAGTTTTGGATCCAAGGCCAGTGCCATGTCTTAAGTGCCATGTCTTCTTTACAGACAAATGTATTGCTGAAGGTCAGAGCTGACTTCTAACCCAGAAACATCCACAGCTGAATGCTTATTTTCATATCGCTGTGCTAATATTATATTGTCTGACAATGCTATGACCATTATTAGAACAACCATATTAAATATATTCACAGTCATCTCTAAGTAGGAAATGTAATGATTATAGGCTGATACTACCTTGGGAGTGGTTTAAGTGTTGAGATTTCCCATATCGTATGGCCCAGTGACTTTATTCCATATTTAGTTTGGCACTGTTCTACACAGTAGACACATGTGGTGAAATCGCTCATGCTGATCAGCTTGAGAAAAATGAACTGGTGAGCCAACTCTATGCTCATAAAAGCTACAGAGAATTATATTATACAAAATAACCCTAAACTGACAGAATCAGATTTTGGGGAGCCTGGAGGGGGTTTTAATCCCTATGCACAAAATTAGTCTGTATACATATTGACCGGCATTCTTGCTATTTTAACTGTAATTCTTTTCGGTTCATGCTAATTCACAGTTCTCCTAGTGTCTTAGTGTTGTAGGCATCAATCCAGTGTGGCATTCTCTGAGAGTCAAGCTTGCAAGGGCATCATGATATTTCACCAGGATGCTGTGTCCACCTTGTTACTCTTTATGGGGTTCAACTTTAGAAAGGTCGAGAGATCTGAGCCTTATTGCAATTCTCTACATGTAAGTAAAGAAAAGCAAGGGGAAAGAATGCTTGTAGATATTTTAGGGTCTGTTCAAGCATTACTGCTCATTGATTCACTTTCAAAACATTAAAGCAGACTAGCAAATATTTTTCTTTCCTTGTACTCAGATTTGGGAAAGAATGGAAGAAAAGGGTGTGGGACATATTTAAGAAGAAAGGGCAATGTGTGGTCCTGCTAATATCTGCATGGCCATGTGACAATCATGTGGTGCTCTACAAGTTGCAACTGCAGTTTTTGTGAAAATTGTGGGTTTTTCCCTCATGCATCATTAAACCCAGAACATGTTTAGGTTCAGAAATGGCTAAGTCAATGATTTTTTTTTCCAGCATTCACATGGCATCTGGTATGGAATATATTGAGAAAATGATTTTGAATTAAAATGAAAAAGAGCAAGCATAAAAGACCCTTGGTGATAAGGGACGAGTTTAATTGATATGCATGAGATAGGAAGAACAGAGGAAGGTCATCTCTAGCTATCATTCAATTATTCAAAACTTATTTACTTTGTTTGCCTCATAGTTCCCCCCCCCCTTCCCCAGGTGTAAGAACTACTGTAGGCAAATAGAAATCTACTTCTGCAAGGTCTTGTATCCCAGTAGAAACAGTAAGACAATAAAAAACACAAACAACTTGCAATGATTTGTGGCAAGAGCCTACTTGAAAACTATTACAAAGGCAGAGGATAAAGGCTGGGAGAAGGCACAGAAAGACTGTGATGGGATTTCGTTGGGATGTCATGGGAGGCCAAGGGTAGTCATATCCTGGATCTAGTAGGGACTTTGGGGACATGTTTGAGGAAAAACACAAGTCTTAAGTAATCAAGAAGGAGCCGGAGCGGAGACAGGAAGTGAAGCAGTTAGCTCTTTTCGGAGAAAAGCAAAGGAACGTACTGAATAGGCTTTCATTTCAAGAGAAAAACAGTCGTGTTTCTTTTTCCATTTGTTAAAGGCTAAAGACTGTGATTTATGACAATTATTTCCTTCAAAGGGGAGTCTCACCTTAGATGCTCTAAGAAGTGTTGATACTGACATTTGGTTCCCGATTGGTACAGCGTAGTCTAGTGCTCTTCGCGTATTGGCTCTTGCGCCTGTTTTCAGATGAGAAGCCACCTTGGCTCCCGCCCCTTACCGCAGGTTGCTGTGGGGATTGTAGTTCGTCCCGTTTGGGCCTGCTGTGGGATTTTTTTTTTTTTTTTTCCCGTCAGCTCCCAGGTCCACCCCAGTGGGGACACGCTCAGGCGGCACTCCTGTCCCGTGCTCCCGCCCTCTTGCCTTTCATTCCAGCCACCAAGATCTTGGAAGGTAGGGGCGCGGGAGCCAAGCCCAAGTGGAACAGAATGTGGGGCGCGGGCTGGGTTTCTGTGCGCGTCTGGTCAGTATCCCTGCGGCCCGCGGGGCGGGGACAGGCCAGCACCGCTTGCCTGATAGTGGCCATCTGACAGGAGAACTCGCTCACCTGATGAGACGTCTCGGGATGGACTCAGGCGCCCCAGCTCTCGAGCACATGTCCTAGCCTCAACCCTCCCCTGGGGTAAACTGAGGCACCGGGTCGCGATAGCAGGTCCACGAGGTGTCATTGTGGCTACTTTTGAATAGTTCTTCCGTTCCATAGACAAGTGTCAGGAAGCCCAAACAGGTCTGTGTTAAACAGACACCTAGCTTAAGTGCCCCAAAAGGTTTGAACAGGTTCTAGGGCAGCTGCAGAACAGGGTTCACGGAGAACAATATTTTGGGAAAGACTTTGCATTTTGATAAGTTTAAAACATACAATAAAGAAAAACAAACCCACATCAATTCACTGTGGCTCGAGAACTCGTCACTGGTTGGACCCTCTGCCTTTGTGGTTTTTAATTTTAGTTTTACACTCAGGAATTGAAAGCTGAAACAGATTGTAGAAGGAAGGAGCCAGGTTGCTGGAACTTCGGCCACCTTTGCCTCTGTCATACGACCTTGGACGGCCAGCCCAGCGGTCCTCATGTGGATAAAAACCAGCCTAATGTTCCCTGCTCTAGTGGACCAGAGAAGCTGTTTGCAAATGTAATCAGCACTGAAGCCAGGCTTCCGAAAGTTTGTCGGTTGAAAACTGTTTATTATCGGTCTCCGAAATATGCTGAAAATACCCAGCGGTTGTTTTAGAGAAACACTAATCAGGGCTAGGCTTGTTCTGCCAAGGGCAGCCCTAAGAGCATCCGTGCTTAAGCTGATTGTACCTGAAAGCTCCTTTTTCAGGCTCCATTTTATGGCTCAAGCCCTTGGCTGCGGAGGGTTCTGGGACTTGTAGTCCTGCTTAATTGCACCCATCCTGCCAGGTACTTCAGATACCAATGTGCCATTTGGCCGGACGAGATGTCTTCTGGGAACTGAAGTCTCACTACAAGTGTCCCCCGGGAGGTAGCCCTTTCCCTTAGAACTACGACTCCCACATGCCCTGCCTTCTTGGCTGCCTTCTTTGTCCACATGCTTAATTATGCAAGGAGTAAGAGAAAATGTTTAGTAAAGATTTCCCCAATCTCCTTCTCCCTCCCCCTCTCCCTCTCTCTCTCCTGATTGCAAATGGTACTCAAAGTATTGTATATGATTTTTTTTTTCTGCTAAAGCATGTTCACATGGTCTCCAAATCACTCTGTAGTTCCCTACCCTACCAAAAAACCTTGAAAAGAAGGCTGTCCAAGGTTTCACAGCCGTATTAAAATTGGGCTATTTTAGCATATTAGATTCAGTTATAATTTAATCTTTTTTAAAGCAATATGGTAGAGATAATCATTTTTTCTATTCATCGAACTGATTAGGGGACGAAAGTTAAGAAAGTTAAGTAACTTTTCAAGTTAAGCCCCCTGGGTAACAGAAGTAATGGAATTGTAGCGCCTTCTGTTTGAGAGCTTTTTTTCTAGAAAAGGACCCTACGTCACAGAACTATAGAGTACAAAACCTTTCAGTTGCACAGTGGTGCTTCTGTAATTAGGCACTAAATGCTAATGCTACAAAACCTTTTGAGATTACTTAAGTCCAGTTCAAAGATCTCTCGGAAGAATTACTGGGAGTAAAGGTTTCAAAAATGTTAGCTACATATAGCTTGAATGCACCTTAATTTCAGCGATGAGGAAACTGGTCCCTGTAAGGCAGACTAGTTTGTCTGAGGTCATACCGTTGGTTTATATCAGAAAGGAAACGACTCTCCAGCATCTTACTTCCAATAGCAATACGCTACCAGGAACGGCAGATGGGTTGCCATTTAGGTAATGTTATCCTCCCCCGTTCCCAAGATTTGTTCTTTATAGACCACACACGAGGGCCAGTTGTTGTAAAGTCTCTTTTTTAGTTAGAAAAGTTTTCCTATTCCATTAATTCAGCAAATGTTCTCCTGAGCATCGTTCTGTGCTCGTCTCTTCAGGTGTGAGGGTCATTACATGAGAAGTGCGCAGTGTGCCAGAGCTGGCAGGTCTTAGGGATCCTCTCTGTTTCATTTTAGAATCAAGCCAGCCAGCAGTCTTTCTCTCATGCCTTTGGGTCAAAGGGAAGTGGGTTTCCCGAGGCTTCCTCGAGTTGCTTGTTACCTCAGGGCAGTGCGTGTCCTTACCCCACGTCATTCCTGTAAATATCTGGTGGCATGCGCTACGGATGCTTTTGCTTTTGTGTTCTTATCTTAATTTGTATGTTCAGCGTCAATATGTTCCACTTCTATTTTTGGCATTAGTTGTGTTTTGGTTCCCAATCCTTTTTTTTTTTTTTTTTTTTTTTTTGTTCCTCCAGAGATGAGAAAATGAGGTTTGGATGCTGTTTTTACATTCACAGATAGCACAATCTAACACTTTGATATAAGGTATTGGAAATGTACACGTGACATGTGTGTTACACAAACCTTTGGTTTGAAAAGACACGGAGACCTTCAGTTATATATTCACAGATATGTAAGCAAACACCGCTCACCTTTCCCCGTGTGAGAGACGATTTCTGGATAATTAGGTAATGGCATAACAGCTTTCTAAATTGTTGGCCAAACTTTGTAAATTATTGGCTAAACATTCAGAACAAATCACTATGCATGACGTTCTCCCCATCGACCTCTGTGACCTCCAGTGCTCCCTGAGAGCACATTCATGGACTTGCATTCATTAGCACCCCAGAGCTCTGCTCCCATAGCTTGTCCTTCAAACTCACTTCACTCTTTTAATGTGGAAATGCAGCTTTGAAATGTAAGATGCAAGGTTATGTTACTTCAACAAGAACATGGCAGAGAGAAATTCCGGTCTCTGAGGTTATCTTCCAAGAGCCATATATATGGATGTGCCTATGTCTTTGACTTCTCAGATGAAACAACAACCCAGATAAAGGTAATACATATCAGTCATGTGGCATCCTGGGATTCAAATCCCAGCAGTTTGAGGCTTCTGTCAGCTCACAATAGTCTGTAGCAGATAGATAAATGATATGCCTTATTTTGTCATTGTTACGTAAACTTGGTATGTGAAAATAAAATGATTTTTTAAAATTTGTCCTCTTAGAGTAAGAAAGGTGGGCCATAATATTTAAAAGTTTTGTCACTCTTAAAAACACATCTTGTCAGCCTAGTGACACATTCTTATGATCAGGGATATGGTAAAGACTGAGAAGTCTCTGACCCATGGCTCCATGTAGACTGGAAAGCAGCTGGCTTATGTCAGTGACGCTTTTTGTTTACCTGTAGAATGGAAGAGAACCTGGCCCAAGATCCTCAGGTTAAGTTCAGGCAATTGTCCCCCAGCTCATGAATGATTTAGGGGCGATAGCCAGTGACTTATTTCTAAGGTTGATAGTAGTGATAAAGGTATCCGTTTTTATTACTCAGTGACAGATAGGGAAGGAAAAACAAATGGAGGTCCCAGCCAAAGGGAGGAGGTAGGGTCAGGAGGTAAAGAAGTGGAGGTCAGTCCTAAACATTGAACACAGCCATACAGGTTGCTCCTGGCTTCTCTAGGGCCTCAACTATGTACCAGGCATAGAGAGCAATGAAGTGATTGACCAGGAGGTGATCATGGTACTGAGTGGTGGCATAGTCTACGTACAGATAAGGAAAGGAAGAAAGGGAAGGAGGGAGTGTAAGATTTGATGAGTAGAATGGAAGTCTGGGCACCCAGGCATGACATTCAGTGACTGAGAGGGTAACAAAGTGAGATTACACAGAGCAGCGGAGGACTGTGCTAATTTCTGTCAACATGACACAACTAGTGCTGTCTGGGAAGATGGAACCTTAACTAAGGAATTGCCTCCATCAGATTGGCCTGCCGGGCTGTCTGTGGGGCATTTTCCAGATTAATGATTGATGTGGGAAGGCCCAGCCCACCACGGGCTTTGCCAGCCCTGGATGCATAAAGAAGGCTGAACAAGCCATAAGAAGCAGGCCAGTAAGCATAGTTCAACTAATGTCTCTGCCTTGGTTCCTGCCCTGATGTCCTTCATGAAGGACTGTAAGCCTTATGATAAAGTAAACTTTTCTTCCCCATGGTGCTTATCACAGTAATAGAGAGAAAATAAGACAGTGATGTTATACACAGTCTAGCATCTATAAGAGCCTTCTGTGATGTTATACACAGTCCTGCATCTACAAGAGTCTTGAACTTTCTTCCAAGGGAATTTGGGAAACCACTTAGCAGTCTAAAGTGGGGAAATAAAATGTTTGCATATTTTTTAAAGTATAGAACCAATGTGCATAATAAATTAGTGATAAGCATTAGTCAAATTGGAACACATACCTGCAACTGTGCTTGCTGTCTACACACACAAAACACATGGTACACAATTTATTATAATATACATATACACATATACAATTCATTATACACACATATGTATAATTCATTATACACACAATTTATTATATGCACATATGCACACATATACAATTCATTACACACATTTATTATACATACACATATATATAACTTATGATACACACATATGTCATTATACACTTATATATATAATTCATTATACACATAAAATATATTTAATTCATCACACACACACACACAAAGGAGAAGCTTCCTATTAAGGAGACAGATTTTCTGGTTTACTCCAGATCTATCTGTGGCTTTACGCCTGAGGAGAATGAACTTTACCCCACAGCAAACATTCATTTCCAAAAGTTTTCTGAGGCTTCTTGAGCCCCTCATGTGTTTATGTTGAAATGTTGATGGATGCAGCCTTGTGCAGATCATGTGCAGGTAATCCCATGAGTCAGTTAGTGTAGCATCCACAACGTATCTAAAAGACATCTGTCTGGAGATCACATGAATTCGTTAGTGTAGCATCCATGTCTTATCTAGAAGGCATCTGTCTGTAGGACCCATTCTCTCCATACCCCCTCTACTGAGATGTTCCTTGAGCCATGAAGGAGTGATAGACAATCTGTGTTTCTTGGATATTAGTGTGCACCCATGTGTCCTGCTGATTTAAGAATGGAGCTTCTGATTTGTTTGATCTGGAATGGTCCAGAAGACCAGCCTTCCTGGTTTAATTAATAGGCTCTTGATGCTGCTTCCTGGACTACTTGAATAGCAAGCATTTAAGCAGTTCTTAGTCTGTCTTTGTGAGAGTCAAGATAAGAGTAGGTAAGAGGATGAGAATATACCTAACCTTGATGGATGTGTGTATGTGCATGTAGATATGAATTACATATATGTATGTAGGTATATAATGAATTATACATATGTGTGTGTATGTAAAGTGAATTGTATGTGTGTGTTTGTGTATAATGAATTATATATATGTACAATGAATTATATGTGTGTGTGTGTATATATATATATATATATATATATATATATATATATATATATATAATATGTATGTGTGTATAATAAGTTCATAGGGTTAGTCCATGAGAGTGGAGCAAAGGCATGGCGGCAGAAACAGCTAAGAGCTCACATCTTGATCTGCAATCAAGAGGCAGAGAAAGAACACTGGCAATGTTGTGAGTGGGCCCTTTGAAACCTCACTCACAGGGACGCATCTCCAACAAGCCATACCTCCCAATCCCGCCCAGAACAAAGGGATTGATTTTTAATATTGGTCCTGCTCTCTGTGTGACTATGGGCAAAGTATTATAGTCTCATTCAATCTAAAGTTTTACAAAACACATAGAAAATGTTTAACTCAGTAACTGTCTTCAGTATAAGAAGCCTTTCATTTTGCTCTTATTATTCATAGTAATAAAAAATCATAAACAAAGCATGGTGGCACGCACCTGTAGTTTCAGTCCTCAGCATAGAGAGGTAAGAGGACTGTGAGTGTTCAAGGCAAGTCTGGGCCACATACTTAGTTGTAAGCCAACCTGGTATGATACTGTCTGAAAAAAGTCAACTAACCAAAAATAAATAAATAAAATCACAACGTTGTGCATTCTCTTTCATGCTTCCTTGTCGTCATATTTTGAATATTGAACAGGATACACTATCTCCAAATCTACTGTTTTAGCCTACATGTCACAAGCAGTGTCTGGAAGTTCTTCAATCATTTGTATTTACTTAAACATGATTGGTGTAGAAGTGAAATATCTTCCTCATTCACCCTAGGCTTGTGGCCAAGGGATTCCCCTTCCTCGCAACTCTCCCTCCCCCACAACAAAAGAGGTGAACAACTTTTGAAAAGCATGCAAATTTATGTACTGTAAGTTTTAGATTACATGGAGTCCTTATGAAGCAATGACAACTTGAAAATGGGTAGATGTATCTCTTTGTGCTAGGACTGCTGAAGTAGATTGAGTCATGGCCAGTAGGATCAGATAAAACAGTGGGATGTAATGCTGATAGCCTGGAGGCAGTAGAAGGCCTGTTAGTTCACATTCTTCCCCCTGACCCCTTGTCTATAAAGACAAGGATGCGTCTTTCCTCCAGGCACAGGGAGATCATTTCTCATGAGGGTTTTATGACCTGTTTCATGGGAAGATTGAAAATCCTTTCTAGATTTTATGCCTCCCTGATCCATGTTGTGTCCCTAGCTTTTCTTACCAGTCATGATCCTCCTCATGGGGGCTCTCAGGTTGGGTTCTCTTTCTGGTATTTAGTTTATTTCATTGTTCATAACTGGAAGTTTAAAACAATCAATACATTCATTAAAGCCATGTTAAAAATTTTCTGAAGCCACGAGAGCGCTGCACAGTGGACTAAAGGACTGTTCAGAAAAAAGTGCAAGCTGCTCTTTCTAATGACATTCTTTGTTTCTGGTGTAGTCGTCTGGAATGCATGACTTCCTTGGAGCTGCTGTTTGAAAGTCTGGTTCCTTTTCTTAAATAATTACCCCCATTTTCCATTGGCAGATTAATTAAGATAATTTGATTAAATTCCTTTTATTTTCTCAATCATTTATATTGTAGAGAATGGGGAGGAAGAAAACTTTGTCTACCCACTTAGTCCTGCTTCTGGGGCCCTAAAAATTAAATGTACAAAGGGGGGAATTGAAGAAGGGGAGCTTTTTTATTGTATGTGCATGTGGAGGGCTTTAGAGAAAGAGCACTTGAAAGAGGAGGGTAGTGCTGTGGCTCGCATAGCTTCTGGAGTTAGAGTAGAGGAAGGAAGAGGTGATGGGGGTCTGTCTTCTGGAGTGGACACAGATGTGAGGGCGAGTGAGGAGAAGATGCCTGAGGAAAGAGATGAGAAATGAAGGCTGTTTTGTAAGGTTTACTGTGCACACAGTTGCTCTCTTTTTCATAAGGAGAGGAAACCCTTTTACAAACACATCTACTTCACAAAGGGAATTTATGCCCAGCGTTCATCTTGCAGGAGAGTTCTCTCTCCCCAGGATGCTGTTTAACTGCCATCACACAAGATAGCCTCTATTCCAAGGTGGTATGTTTAGGGGAGGCAGATTCTGATACTGCCAGAACTCTTTCTTTATAAAAGCATTTCCTTCTCCATAGAAAGTGTGCAAACTTATGTTTGAATATTTATATTTAAAACCTTATCAAGCGCCTGGGAGTACTCTTGGCCTGAATATATATTAACCGACATTGTAATTTTATTTGCCAGCATTTGCTGAGTCTCTCCTCAGTAGGGGGCTATTTTACAATACAGTAGCTTTATTTGCCTGGTGTGCTGACTCCATAGAGAGAAAAGGAAAACTCAGGAAGAGGAGTGTGGTTGCCTTGGGCTTGATATAGTTAAATATCATATTTGTAAGAGTCATGGCATTTTTAGAGTTATGGCCTATGTTTCCTGTTAATGATTAATTAAGCATTAATTAAGTAGGAATAAAGGAGAAAATTAAGAAAGAGAGGAGGAAGGTACAGTTGTTGTATTCTGGAAAGTAAGGACAAGTTCTAAGTCTGTGTGGTTATTAGCAACCCCCCCTTTTCTTTCTTTCAGGTTTGCCTATTTCTTTTAGCAATCAGAATTCTATTAAAATTCAGTGTATTTGGCAGTTTCTCAGACTCCCAGTTACCGGAGTTAAGAACCATCATAGATAATGTTGAGGTGTCAGTACTCCCTATGAGGTTTAATGCATGTGTATTTTAGTTGGAGGAGATTACAGCCTGTAGTCATTTAATCAGTGAAGTTTGTGGTATGTGGTAAGAACAAAATTTTCATTTTCTTCAAGGCTTGAGGTCTCCTTCCCACGTCTTCAGATGAATAAAACCAAACCAAACCAAACCAAAAAAAAAAAAAAAAAACAAAAAAACAAAAAAAAAAACCCTCACCCAAATCAAATAACAAAAATAAAATATTGTCTTTGTCTTTAGAGTCTGTATTAAACAAAGGAAGGTATCCCCATTGTACCAGGAGCTGTCTGAACAACCAGCAACAGGATTTTGTACACAGAACAAAAGCCTTAGGACAGATGGAGGAAAGAATTAAATCCTACTTTTAAAAAAAGGCTGTGTCAACCTTGGAGTCCTGACAAGTCCTATGTAACATTCTCAGGGCTGAGCCTGCAGAAAGGAGAGGCTGCGGGAGGAAGCAGAGAACGGAAGGAAGAAAGACATGTGAATGGTTGATGACTAGCAACACAAAGGTGGTTGAGGGGAACAGTCATCTGTATAAATAAAATGAAGTTGGCGTGCTGGTTACTATATCACATGAGAGGAGATCACATTTTCACTGAATTTGGCCCATTGTTTGGATGGTCTGATTTAAGATATAGATCCCGGCACACTTAATCAAGTGGGGACATGTTAGAGAAATGAATGGTTATATTCTAGGACAGTGGAAATGAGGTGTGATACATTTTCCCCAAAGACTCCTGTGCTCACAGATTGGTTACCAATTGACAGGGTCTAGGGAAGTGACCTCATGAGGGTTCCGACCTAATCAACAGGGGTTTATTTCTTGATAGACTTCATTCGATAACATTACTGAGAGGTAGTGGGAACTTGCCTAGCTAGAGGAACAAGGATGCAGAGGATGTGCCTTTAAAGGGCTTGTCTGCTCCCTAGCTCCCTCTCCAAGTCTCTGTTTTTGCTTCCTTGTTGCCATTATGTGACCAGCTTCCTCTGCCCACCCAGCTTCCTCTGCCTTCCTCTTGTGCTCTACTGTCTCACTAGAGGCCCAGAAATACAGAGGCAAGTGTCATTCTACTAAAATCTCAGAAACTGTGAGCCAAACTACAAATTTCTTCTCAAAAATAGTGTCTCTCAGCTATTAATAACAGTGCTGAAGCAGAGGGTAGAAGGAAGAGAGACACGTGCATGGTTGATAAATAGCAACAGAAAGGTGGTTGACGGGAGCAGAGAGAGGTACCGATTCTTCTCTTGAATCACTTAGGGTCTAGGTGATTCTTATTTGGATCTAGCACTGGACCTGTTCCTTAGAAAGCAGCCCACATGGGTTACATTACTGAAAGAATGTGGCAACTGTAATCAGGCTAGCTTCAAGTTGTAACCTTAATACAAGACATACCAAATATAACATATTTTAAAGTTTTTAGATTTTTATCACCAAATTTAGAAACTCAGTTCTATTAGCTGAAACATATCCACTTGAGCATACTCTCCAAATAATTAACATAGATTGAAGGCGTTCCAGCTTGGGTTATGAGCCACCGCTTAGAATTATCCCAGTACCCAGAGTGAAGTATGCTGTGACTGGTCAGGCTGGGAGCACATTCCTAGCTCTGAGACGAGAACTTTGTCCAAAGGGAGTGGGCACACCTTATGTGCACAGCTTGAGTGTCTGAGTACAGAGATGGTCTGATTACATGGAGATGGGGATAATTCAAACAAAGGGAAAATGATCCTGGGGGTATAAAACCAACAGGTGGCCACTGCAGTTTGAAATCCTAGTTCCCGAGTTCTTCTGGCTTAGGGGGTGAAAGAAAGGCCAGGCAGCTGTATCAGCCACAGACAAATCTGCAGCTGAGGTCCCCGCTTGGCTCTGTGGAGCAGGGGATAGAGCGGCCTCTAAGCTTAGGCTTTCTTTGGCCTCCTGAACTTCCAGGCGGCAGTAGGCCAAGGTTTCCCTGGCTTGGAGCAATTGCCTGGGCTTGGTTTCTAGGGCGGATTGAACAGCTGGGTCCAATCCTGTGGGTCAAGGGCTGGCTGGAGCGACATGCATGGGTCCCAGGGAGGCCAGGAGCATCTGTGTTTTCAGCACACTCTAAGTTGTTGCTCATGGTGAAGTCCATGGGCCTCACTTGAAATAGCTAAGTTCTGGATCTTCATGGTATCTGTGAGTTTAGGTTTTGTGCAATGGAATGAGAAAAAAGAAAATGTTTAGAATTCACCAATCCATTTATCTGGCCATTTATTTGTCTGTCTTTCTGTGTATCTACCTGTCTTCATTGTTGTCTTCTTCATTGTTGGTCAAGGACTGTTTTGAACAAGTTGTTACAATGTGCAGGTCTTTAGTCTCTGTGAGGTGGTACACACTTTATTAGTAGGTCTGGATTTGGTGATAATGGTGGTCTGAATCTAAAACATTTGCATGGGGTTATGTTCTGAATGCTTGTTTAGCAGCTGGTTGCCCTAGTTTGGGCGGGTGTGGAACCTTTAGGAGGAAGGCTCTTGCTGCTAGGAATACCCAGCCAGTGGTTCTGAGATCACCCTTTCCGTCCTGCCTGCTGTGATGTAAACAGGCTTCACACATCCTCTTGCTGCTGTGACTGGAGATACATGTTCTGCTTTCCCTAACATAATGGTCTCAAGGTGTGAGCCAGAATGATCGATCCTTCCTCTCTTAAGTTGTTTCTGTCAGGTGTTTCACTACGGACACAAATACAACTAATAAGATATTACCATGATATCTTTTATGTGTAGTGAGCACCTGATAAGTGTAATTATTTTTAAAATATTTTACATTTTTATTATTTTGAGCTCAGATATCCAGGTACAATTAAACCCAAACCACAGGTCTTACTAATCACTAGCTACTTGAGTTTGAACTGGTTTCTTGGGCTCATAGAAATAAAATGTTCTCATCTTTAAAATGGGGATTGTGGCATGAATGGTCATGGACACCTTTAATCTCAGCGCTTGGGAGTCATCTCTGAGTTTGAGGCCAGCTTGCTCTACAAGAGAGAATTTCAGGATATCGAGGGCTACACAGAGAACTCTGTCTCCAACAACAACAACAACAACAACAAGGAGGGGGCTGAAGTGATAGCCACTTAATGTTGTACATCTTATCTGTGTGGAATACTGTGCTAGGTATGGATATCACCATTATAGAGTTGTGGAATAGATGGGAAATAAACAGGCAGAGACTGTTATGTAAAACCTCAAGTCCAAGAAGGTCGAATACTGTGATTAAAGGGGATTTGGTATCCTATTCTGATAAAGTAGCCAGGGATACTGAGCAGACACTAACATAAAGGATGAAATGGATCTGGCCATATACATTGGTAGATGTTAAGATGGAAAAGAATTTGCCATGATTAAAGGAGGCTTCTGTGGTTAGTGGAGATTGACAGGATGACTAGATGAGGTTGGCCATAAGGATAAGCTCTCTAGGGCCTGACACTGAAGCATAGAGTTCAGCTATAGCACTGGGCCTCAGTGCTAGAGCTGAAGCTTGCTTCTCGATGTCTGAGATCTTCATCAGACATATCACCTAGCATCTTACCCTGGACTTCTTCCTTGTTGCTGGAACATGAGTTTTCTTTCTAGCTGATACCTCCTATCTCCTTAGGCTACTGTTTCCTATGAATGCACTCATTGAACACTGAGTTCTATGTGTGTTGCCAGGGAATTCTCATTTCTTTAACCTGCCTGTGCTCTGGAAATCATTCTGGTGGTTCCACAGAAAATTTGACATAGTACTACCTGAGGACCCAGCTATACCAAAAAGATGCTCCAACTTGTAATAAGGATACATGCTCCACCATGTTCATAGCAGCCTTATTTATAATAGCCAGAAGCTGAAAACAACCCAGATGTACCTCAACAGAGGAATGGATACAGAAAAATATGGTACATTTATACAATGGACTACTACTCAGCTATTAAAAACAACGACTTCATGAAATTCACAGGCAAGTGGATGGAACTAGAAAATATCATCCTGAATGAGGTAACCTAGTCATACAAAACCACACATGGTATGTACTCATTGATAACTGGATACTAGCCCAAAAACTCGGAACACCCATGATACAACTCACAGACCATATGAAGCTCAAAAAGACAAAAGACCCAAGTTTGGATGCTTCGGTCCTTCTTAGAAAGAGGAACAAAATACTCACAGGAGGAGGTACAGGGACAAAGTGCTGAGCAGAGACTGAAGGAAAGGCTATCCAGAGTCTGCCCCACCTGGTGATACATCCCATATATCTGGTGTCACCAAACCCAGACACTATTGCAGATGTCAAGAAGTGCTTGCTGACAGGAGCCTGATATGACTGTCTCCTAAGAGGCTCTGCCAGAGCCTGGCACATACAGAGGTGGATGCTTGCAGCCAACCATTGGACTGAGCAGGGGGACCCCAATGGGGGAGCTAGGGAAAGGACTGAAGGAACTTAAAGGGTTTGCAACTCCATAGGAAAAACAACAATATCAGCCAACCAGATCCCCCAGAGCTCCCAGGGATTAAACCACCAACCAAAAAGTACAGATGGAAGGACCCATGGCTCCATCTGCATATGTAGCAGAGGATTGACTAGTCAGGTATCAATGGGAGGAGAGACCCTTGGTCCTGTGAAGGCTTGATGCCACAGTAGGGGAATTCCAGGGCAGTGAGGTGGGAGTGGGTGGGTGGGTGGGGGAACACCCTCATAGAAGCAGGGGGAGGGGGTATCAAGGAGGGGGCTTTTGGAGGGGAAACTGGGAAAGGGGATAACATTTGAAATGTAAATAAATAAATTACCCAATAATAAAAAGAACTGTTGACTGAAGTAAGAAGTGATGTACTATGTTTTGATCAGGGCTCCAAGACTCATTGAAAAAGAGCTTATGGATACCACCAGTTTCATTCACTAGCACTTCCTTATTTGAAAATTGGAAAACTGCTTCTAAGGTGGAGAAGTGACTCAACATGTGTCATGGATGGAGTCAGTATCATGGTATTGACTGTAGTTTCCTTGAAACTGGGTCCTGTGTATTTTGTTTCCTTGACTTCTAGACTTAAAATCAACAATAAGAAAACCAAAAAGCAACCAACCAAAACTCCAACCTTTATTTTTCCCTACAATGTCTTGATGAGAACCTATATTTGCTCCACAGTGTATTTCCTACAAAAGGACAGAAGTGTAGTGCCTATTCAACTGTGGCCATTTCCTCATTGTTGGTCCCTAAACTTCATTAGTTCATTGTTAGGCTTTACACTGCCCCAGTTTATGTCTGTACTGTTCATGCTGCAATGAATTATTTCTCTGGTCTATCGATTTTTACCTGCTGTAGAGTAGAGGTAAGGAGTCATCCGTGACATCTTCTGAACTTGCATAGCCACTTTCCCTCTAAGGTTAGGGCTCATAAATGGTGTGATAGCAATATTGTCTGTCTTTCTTCTCTAGCTCCACGAGGGAAGGGGGCATTGCAGTCCTGTTCATCAATCTGTTACTTACCATTCCATTTAAGCCACACTATTACCGCCAAGATCTGAAAGTCAGGATTGTCCTGATGTTTGTTTATCTTGGTACATGGATTGTTTATGTTGAACAGATAGCAGGAATTTACAATGCTGAACCATCAATGAGGGACTCACAAGAAACTTCTCTGTTATCCTGCTTTGTAGACTGACTTGTGACTTTGTTTCTCATGTAATGTGCCATTTTGAGCAAAGGATGCAACCCCTCGCTGCCACATGGTATTTGTAAGCAGAGATGATAACACCGCTAAGCTTAGAGGTGTTGTCGTGAGTAGCAAGTAGAGTGGCTGTAAGTAATATCATAGGAAGTGCCTGGTGCATCACTCACAAAATTCTACCTAAGACAGAATGTGGGGTAGTAGACCTATCTGCCTACAGTCGCAGCTAACAGTTACATGTCTGTCAGGTTTAACATTGAAAATCACAGGTCAACCGTGTTCATATGTTATTTGGTAAAATTTTATATTTACTTTATCATCCAACAAATAAAAAGACCATCAGTTCTGGGCAGGTAGAGTTTACTAAAAATGTCAATGAACACCACACCACCTAGGATTCAGCATAAAAAATAAATGCTGGCTGATGCTGAAGACAGGAATATAAATCAGAAAACAAACACATCTGCAGTACTGTAATATTTAAATACCTTCTCATAAACACTTAAGATTCTCATTAGTCCAACACCAGAAAAGTGATAAATATTAATATTCATCATCAAAGAGAAAGCTTAAAAACCAAAGCAGAGTAAACAACAGTTATCTTTCACAGATTACATAATTCTGGGTGCATTTTTAATTCAGTAGCCTCAAACCTCTATTTTTTTTTTTAATTCTATATGAGGCAAGCTATTTTTATCTAGTACTTAAGTAAGAAAGATATGCATTTAATCTAAAAATTCGGGTGTTTTGTTGATTCGAATAATGTTTGCAGGAGCTAGGTGTGCTGTGTCTTAAGTCTGAAAGAGATCCATGTGTCTGAGCACACACTTCTTCCTTGATCTTGGATTGCGTTGCAAATGAATGTCACTGGTAGTGGGCTTCAGATAGGGCATGAAAAGTCATGGCCGGCTTGTCTTAGTCGCAGGTTCTCTCCTCCCTGGCCAGCTCTAAAGGTGCCTGGAAGCATATGACATACCACAGTCTCAGGGGTAGAGAACACATACACCCTGCAGCCCTCACTTGACTGTGGCCAGGCCTGTTTTGCTTTCCTAGTGTCTAAGTAAGGAAACTCACTTTAGGAGAGCATTGCATTGTTCTGTTACCAAGAAGCAGAGTGCTGGCAGTAGGGAGACCTCGGGGTCCAGCTCTGGCTCCAACTGACATGTATGTCGAGACTCACTTTCCTCTTCAGTGATGCCAGAGCTTGGAGCAGGTCATCCTGAAATCCTAGCACTCTGCAGCATCCAGTGGCGTGGGCTTGAACGAACCCTTTTCTTAATATCTGCAGAAGGGTAACTGTAGATAGATGACTGTATGCTGGATAGATCTGTGTTTTTTAGATAAGTCATGTAGGTCCTTGGCTGTCTTATTCATTACATGAAAAGAGTATAAGGGCAGGCATTGTAAACCCAGGAAAGCTGTTTTCAAAAGCATCAAGTACTGTGTTTGGCATAACATAGGATTTATTGATAATGTTGATAATGATTGATGATGTGGTGGCATTTCAATTGCTGTCGTTATTGTATGAGAAAATATGAATATAGATTATGCCAAGTTATGCAGACTGCTGAAGCATACTATGTTTGTATTTTGATAGCACTTTTCTGTCTCTTTATACCTCAATTTCTTCATCTGAAAATGACGATAGTAAGACATTATACCTCATTGGTGAGTGTGAGTATTAAATAAGGAAATATATAAAATCATATTTCCTGATATACAGCAGTAATCTTTTGGGGGGTTAATTTTTATTATTAATGAAAGAACTAGACAAAAGAGACACATGGTACTGGGGAATCAAGATCCAACATTAATTCTTAGGCAAAATGTTGAGGTCTTCTTAAAATCTAATATTCCAGGTCCTCAGACATAGGTTTACACCTGTGTCTCCACATTGGTGTAGAAAACAAATTAGGATGCCTTCCTTAGATCAGATTGGTGTGGTCCTGTCGTGCATGTTCTCAGCTCTTCCTGATAGCAGCTCTGAGTCAGAGGTGCTGGTTACCTCTGCTTTACCAGAGAGACAGTGAAAGCCCAGAGGGGTAATGAATGTTCAGGCATACACAGCTGGCAAGTGTTGGGTCTGCATATGGCCCAGGTCTTCCATTAGGGGCAGGATCTCTCCTGGAATATGCCATCAAAAGGCTGACTTGTTTGGTAGCTGCTTTTTCCCTGTCTGATGGGGTCTGATGGAGAGGAACCCTCTTTTCCTCAGTGACACAGCAAATTAACACTCAATTTTATTGTTTTCAAGATCATTCAGTTTCAAGTAAGGGGGTGACTTTCAATGGAGAAAAGACTAATTTAAGGAAATGTCAATATTTTTTCTAAAATTGGCAACATCAAAACTGTATTTATGGGATTAAAGAAAACATTCTGCATTTGTATAATGCAAACTCACTTGAAAATATCAAATTTCTGTATCGTTCTTCATAACATAGCTTGCAGCTGTTGGCATCAGTCTATTTTTAAAACACAAAAATAAATTGTTTCTTGCTAACTCCCTTGAGGCAGATATTACATTAGTTGGAATCTATGAGGTCAACATTCTATAAGACGATGCTATTCAACTTGCTAACTAGCTTATCTTACTTAATGCATAAGAAGTAAATTTATTTTAGGTTTTTTTTTTTTGTTTGTTTGTTTTTTTCGAGTCAGGGTTTCTCTGTGCAGTCCTGGCTGTCCTGGAACTCACTCTGTAGACCAGGCTGGCCTCAAACTCAGAAATCTGCCTGCCTCTGCCTCCCACGCGTTGGGATTAAAGGTGTGCGCCACCACTGCCTGGCTTTATTTATTTATTTATTTATTTATTTTAAGTGCAGGAATATTCTCTAAATAAAATGGCCATTGCCACGTCTCACTGATGTCTTCAGTAAGCACATTTGGATGGAGACCACCCATCTATGCTTGTTTGTCCTTTATGCTTCAAATGGAGACAGGTCCCTTTCATGAATCAATGTACTGGGTGTATTTTGATATGTCCTTATTGTTGCCAATATACTCATCTGTTAGAATACATTATTATACCTTAACCTTTTCCAATAGTTAAACTTTAGGGTTCCTCCATCTTTTTTTTTTAAGTTTTCTTAGTAGATCATTTATTGCCAAATTTAACTGTTAATAGGGCAAAACTACAGAGATTATTGAAAAAGTTATATAAAGTTAACATTTATTTTGCAGAGATATGTTACATAGAGAATAAGTCTTAAGTCTTTTGAATATTATTGGGACAGGCTGAAATAATGTTCTGTAAATATCTGTTAAATCCATTTTTTTCATAACTTCTGTTAGTTTCACTGTGTCTCTGTTTAGTTTCTGTTTCTAGGATCTTTCCATTGGTGAGAGTGGGGTGTTGAAGTCTCCCACTATTATTGTGTAAGGTGCAATGTGTGCTTTGAGCTTTACTAAAGTTTCTTTAATGAATGTGGTGCCCTTGCATTTGTAGTATAGATATTCAGAATTGAGAGTTCATCTTGGAAGATTTTACCTTTGATGAGTATGAAGTACCCCTCCTTATTATTATTATTATTATTATTATTATTATTATTATTATTATTATTTTGATTACTTTGGGTTGGAAATCGATTTTACTCAATATTAGAATGGCTACTCCAGCTTATTTCTTCAGGCCATTTGCTTGGAAAATTGTTTTCCAGCCTATTATTCTGAGGTAGTGTCTGTCTTTTTCCCTGAGGTGGGTTTCCCATAAGCAGCAAAAAGTTGGATCTTGTTTCTATAGCCAGTCTGTTAGTCTATTGTTAGTTTATTGAGGAATTGAGTCCATTGATATTAAGAGATATTAAGGAAAAATAATTGTTGCTTCTTGTTATTTTTGTTGTTAGAGTTGGGATTCAGTTCTTCTGGCTGTCTTCTTTTCGGTTTCTTGAAGGATTACTTTCTTGCTTTTTCTAGGGCATAATTTCCATCCTTGTGTTGGTGCTTTCCCTTTATTATACTTTGAAGGGCTGGATTCATGGAAAGATAATGTGTGAATTTGGTTTTATCATGGAATATTTTGGTTTCTCCATCTATGGTTATTGAGAGTTTGGCTGGGTATAGTAGCCTGGGCTGGCATTTGTGTTCTCTTAGTGTCTGTATAACATCTGTCCAGGATCTTCTGGCTTTCATAGTCTCTGGTGAGAAGTCTGGTGTAATTCTAATAGGTCTGCCTTTATATGTTACTTGACCTTTTTCCCTTACTGATTTTAACATTCTGTCTTTATTTAGTGCATTTGATGTTCTGATTATTATGTGATAGAATGAATTTATTTTCTGGTCCAGTCTATTTGGAGTTCTGTAGGCTTCTTGTATGTTCATGGGCATCTCTTTCTTTAGGTTAGGGAAGTTTTCTTCTATAATTTTGTTAATGATATTTACTGGCCTTTTAAGTTGAAAATCTTCATTCTCATCTATACCTATTATCCTTAGGTTTGGTCTTCTTATTGTGTCCTGGACTTCCTGGATGTTTTGAGTTAGGATCTTTTTGCATTTTGCGTTTTCTTTGATTGTTGTGTCCATGTTCTCTATGGAATCTGCTGTACCTGAGATTGTCTCTTCCATCTCTTGTATTCTGTTTCTGATGCTCACATCTATGGATCCTAATTTCTTTCCTAGGGTTTCTATCTTCAGAGTTGTCTGACTTTGGGTTTTCTTTATTGTTTCTAGTTTCATTTTTAGATCTTGGATGGTTTTGTTCAATTCCATCACCTGATTGTGTTTTCCTGTAATTCTTTAAGCGATTTTTGTGTTTCTTCTTTAAGGACTTCTACCTGTTTAGCAGTGTTTACCTGTAATTCTTTAAGGTATTTTTGTGCTTCCTCTTTAAGGACTTCTACCTGTTTTGCAGTGTTCTCCTGTATTTCTTTAAGTGAGTTATTAATGTCATTCTTAAAATCCTCTACCAGCATCATGAGATATGATTTAAATCTGAATCTTGCTTTTTGGTTGTGTTTGGTTATCCAGGACTTGCTGTGGTGGGAGTGCTGGGTTCTGATGATGCTGAGTGGTCTTGGTTTCTGTTAGTAAGATTCTTACGTTGCCTTTAGCCATCTGGTAATCTCTGGTGTTAGTTTTTATAGCTGTCTCTGGCTGGAGCTTGTTCCTCTTGTGATTCTGTTAGGCCCTGTCAGCACTTGGGATCTCTCCTGAGTCTCAGTGTTCAAAGCACTCTCTACAGACAAGCTTTCCTCTTGTAGGGACTATGCACATAGATCTGGGTCTCAGCTCTGCTTCCTGGCTGAAGATGAAGGCTCGCAGGGACCCTGTCGGAGAATCTATGTTGTTTCTGCAGCTCAAGTGCTTTCCTGTGCAGACTGGTCTCTGATCACCTCTCTCTCTCTCTCTCTCTCTCTCTCTCTCTCTCTCTCTCTCTCTCTCTCTCTCTCTCCCTCTCTCTTTCTGGTACATACTAATGAAGGCTCTTTGCATGTAAATATCATCATACCCATGATTAGAGATTCTGCGCTATATCATAAGCTTCAGTCAGGATTATGTGCCTCATTTTTTTCCACATTGCAGGCAGGCCTCATCTATAGACTTGGGATTCATTTAGCTGCTTCTCCTTGGCCATGCTTTGCAGGAACTTCGGAAGAGAACTATAAAGCCTGAAGCTGGTGGGACACTTAGCCACATCGTTCTTTAGGCTTCACTCTTAGAATAAAACAAACACTCTGGATTGGCTTTTCAGCCTAAAGCAACCATATATTATTCAATATGTTAATCTGTTACCTCAGTTTATTTATTAATGATGCATTAGTGGATATTGCTAATCAAATTGCACCATAATAAATATCATTAGGTATGACAGAATGCCTTCAGCTGCAAGTTACAGAAAACCTAATTTAGGTTGTGTGAAACAAATAGGGGGAATGGCTCGTACATAAGGAAAAAATAAAAAATGAGTGTCTGCTCAGCCTGTCAGAGATGTGGGTGCTCCTGTCCTTTTCTGGTGGTCTTAGGATAGCAGTTGTATTCCAGGAGCCAGGGAGAGGTGACAGAGGAGAGTGAGGTGTGTCACGTTCTATCCATCCTGGGAGTTGTTAGCCTGATGTGGAACAAAGGCAGCAGTGGCTTTATCTTGTAGAATCCAAAATAAGTTCAAGACCACCTAGCCCCTTCCCCTCCTAAGGGACTTTCAGAAACATAGCTGTCAAAATGACTAAGTCTGCAGCTGCCAAAACAAAATGAGCTGTTCTCAGAAAAATAACCATAACAAGATAGTAGTTCTCAAAAAAAAAAAAAAAAAAAAAAAAACAAAAAAAAAAAACCTCCTACCCCGCCCCACACTGAATTCTGTGTGAAACTGCCATGACCTTGTCAATAGCTGTGACATTAATAGATGTGACGTTAATAGCTGACCCATAAGTTTAAAACATACTGTTGCTCTGCAAACAAACAAACAAACAAACAAAAAACAAAAACAAACACAAGGGCAGATAGAGTGAGGGACTAGGCCAAAGGGTTACTTAGTCACCCTATACAAACCAACCAGTGCCTGAAAAGGTTACTTGCTACACCAATTAGAATAAGCCATCTACCCTGTTGCCTAAATCTGCCCCTTACAAGTTATAAAAAGTGTGTTCTTTATTTGTTCTGGGTCTCTCCTCTGGCCTGCTTGCTGAGAGGGGGTCCCCAACATGTTGGATCAATAAAAATCCTCTTGCAGTTTGCAGCGATCATGATCTCTGTGGTTTTTGTGAGTGAGGGTCTTTTGATGAGCTCTAACAATATCTCACCGCAGTCAATGTGTTCGCTGTAGAAGTGATCTCACCTGCAGTCTTGACACTTGTAGGGAATCCTTGCTCATGTTCCGATGTCTGTTTTTCTGGTCTAGTCATAAATGTCCATGTGCACAGAAAGCTAAGATTACTCATGTTGCCTTGTTACTGGCCTTTGTGTGATCAGCACCCAGGTCCATGCCTAGAACCTGGCAGGTGGCGATTCCCTGAGCTGCTTTGCACCCCCACCATCTGCATGTTGTTATAGCTTTCTTTGGGTTCTTTAATTCTTAATGGAATTAAGGAGAATAACATTGTGGTGTGTGTGTGTGTGTGTGTGTGTATGTACCTACTTATTGACTTAAACATTTGGAAGTGAAATTTCTTTTCTGTTCCTCTTCCTACAACCTAGTCTATGTTCTCATCTCTTAGGGAGACCCTAAAATGGCTTCCTTTCTTTTATTTCATCTCAGTTTTTTTTTTTAATAGACAGTGGAAAAAAGTATAGACATTATTTCTCTTCCTTTTACAAAGAGTAATGTGCAATATACATTGTTTTGTGCATTAGTTTATTTGCTTTGATTAGTTTATACATTATTTGTATAATGTTCCATTATGTGAATTTTTCATAGTTTTATTTATCTGTTCTCCTGTCTAGCCTTATTTGAAATCTGTGTCTTTCCAACCAGACTGGGCCCAAGTGAACCATAATACTCTAGCCCTGCAGCTATCCCACTAACAGGAGTAGGCAGCTGTATCTTAATTTCTTATCTGACTGCCTTGGCTCCCGTACACTTGAACTTTGCCTCCAGTGTGTAGTTGGAAATGTCTAAAATATTCTGTATCTCCCAAGAAGAGAAGAATTTCTGGTGGTTTTATGCTCATTGGAGACCCCTTGGCTTGGTGTTAGTCTCTTCCATTATCAGACAGTTTCATGTTCTGGATTGGGTCATGAACTAATCCCTTTGTTCTCATCCTAGGAATCATGGAAGTTATTCAGAATATTAGTTTTTGTGCCTTGTGCCTTTTGAGGAAGTTCATCTCCCGGTTTAGTGAACTGTGTGTTTTGACATCTGCATCATCTTGCATCACTAAAGGCAAATGTAAACAATGGATTTTCTTCCTGGTTCTTTTAAAGGGGCAGAAGAGTGGAGCCTCACCCAAAGGGGACACCACAACCCTATCCCAAAATATATTCTTCCATTATTCAGAATTATACCAGATGATGGGCGAGGAGGTAAAGGTATCTAGCTTGCCATGTCTCTGCGCAGTAGTCCCTTGGAGGTAAATCTACATGACTAGAATCCATCCCATGTAAAATGCCCAAGCACTACTTTCTTTGTGAGCCCTTCCAGATTATACTCAGTGAGCCCCCTGGTAGTTTCTCCCTCTGCTCCTTTTACACAGTGCAGATGTCATTTGTTCCCATTTCTCTTTCTAGAGCAGTGCTTCTCAACCTTCCTGAGGCTGCAACTCTCTAATTCAGTTCCTTATGTTGTGGTGACCCCCAAACATGAAATTATCTCATCACTATATTAAACCTTTGATTTTGCTACTGTTATACTCATAATGTAAAAATTTGATATGCAGGATATCTGATATGGGACCCCAAAGGGGGTTATGACCCATAGGTTGAGAACCACTGGTCTAGAGTCTGCTGTCCATAAAGGTAAGGACTAGGTTGGACATTGGATTATACTGCCTACTATGGGACCTGGCACATAAATGCTTAGGAAGTATTTGCTAAACTAGTAATGTCTGTTAACATACTACATAGAAAAGGCAATTTCTGGTACTTATTCAAATCTGACCAGATTAGGAAACAAAGCTAGAGACTTTCAGGTTTTTTTTTTTTTAAGTAAAATTTCCCTTCAGATGACAAATTTCCATGAATTTGTAAGACTTGGATAGATAGATTTCTGGGCACACTTTACACATTTTCTTCTAATTATAACACTTTGCAAAACTGTAGTTTAGCATCCATAGTCAGGAAAGTGACATGAAGCTTTCTAGACTTTGTATGTTTGGTTGTATCTACTTTTGCTGGTGGGTATTTTTATCATGAACACTTCTGTGATGACCAATTGTCACACTTCTTAAATTCCTTAGAAACAGAGAATGCTAATGCTGGAATAGAACTTTCCTAGCTGGGGGACAAATTGATGCAAAAAAGAATAGGAGAAAGCATACAATTTTATTTAATATTTCTATGAACTAGGGGTCTTTATAAGGAAACTCAAACACAGAGGTGTACTTGGGATAAGAGCAGTAAATTGTGATAATGTGACAGGGCAAAGACACTTGGGCTCAGGAAATTTACTGGGTAGAAAAGTGACTAGGATTAGTGTAATTCTATTTGTCCATAATCACACAAATTTCAACATCTGGCCCATGGTGTTACTTTCTTGTATGGAAAAATGTCTTTGGTATAAACATGTCAGTTCCTATCTTCCAGAAGAAGGGAAGCCCAAACATGCTTGTTGCTCCTGCTGGTTTTTAAGTTCCTTTCCTTGTGTTAAAGCAGCATAGTTAGGGTGGGATATTTTGCTATCCTTCAAAGGTGGAAAGTGGTATAATGGTTGACACATTATCTTTCAATGCAGTCGCTATAGATTGTGTTAAAGCAGCTGCTGAAGGGATTGCTGGTAGCTTATAGCTACACTTAACACAAAACTCTCCCATGTTAGCAGCCCAACTCAGACATTGGACTTTTAGAGCCAGACTCAACCCCTGGTTATGCTAATACAAGTTTTAAAATTGATTTTGGATTCTGAGGATGGATTTTGAGTTTGGAAAGAAAACAATTCAAATGGCACACTCTGGGGTTTAGCAGAAAGGGCAGGCACACTCATGAATATATTTGGTTCCCCTCTCCATTCCAATTTGTTGATCCCATGGGAAAAAATTGTGTGCTGTGAAAGACATGGATTATAATCCAAAACAATTTTCTGCAAGAGGAAGTCAGAATTTTTAGGCCCAAACCTTAGACCAAAGAACCCATTTCTTCTTCATTTCCACCCATTGGGGCATGTAGATGGTTACAGTTAGTTTGTTCTTTTACTTATTTAGCTTCAAATTTTTAATTAACACTTAAGACTTTGTATTTCATAGGGTGCCATGTGATGTTTTGATATAAATATATATTACATAAAATTTGAATATCTAGCCCAGTGTCTCTTTTTTAGTGAATTATATTTACCAACTGCTTGTGTTAATTTTCATGGACTTGTTCTCTGAGCACATTTTCCACTCTTGGTACTATATGTGCTTCAAGTTTTGCTGCTGTCAAAACATGTTTTTAAAAATAACCTGTGGGTTTTAATCAGTATAGTCAAGATAAATTAGATTTTTAAAAAGAAAAATCTACCTAATATATAGATCAATGAGGAATTATGTTTATGATTAACTTTTGCTTTTATGTGGTAAGACAGGACAGTTATACTGACATTTAAATTGTTTAATTAATTTTTTAATCTAGGGTGTAATGGTAGGAAATGATAATTACGCCCAGTGATTGACTGCACATTTTCATTTCCTCATCTCTCTGCCTTTTATCCCAGTGGTTTCTCTGAAAGGCAGCATCCTAAGGACCAAGCTTCCTGACGCTCTTTCCCTTCATTGCTTACCTGGCTGCCTCTGTACACATCAGCTCTTGGCTTAAATGTCCCTTCCATGGGGAAACCTTTTCTGACCCATGTGACTTACTTGGTTTTTCGCCTTTTATTCAAGTCTTTACATCCTGAGTTATTTTACATTAATCTCAGCTTCATGTTAATATTTGGCTTTTTCCTTGGACTGTGAACTAAGCTAATGCAGAGGCTGTGTCTGTCTTCAACATTCTCTTATTGGTTCAGTGTCTGGCTCACACCAGATACTTAAAGAGGCCAGAAAGGCTGCTCAGGGACATGTGGGAGCCGTGTTTTTATCTCTTGGTATAAGCTCTCTTCTCTTCTCTTCTCTTCTCTTCTCTTCTCTTCTCTTCTCTTCTCTTCTCTTCGCTTCGCTTCGCTTCGCTTCGCTTCGCTTCGCTTCGCTTCGCTTCTCTTCTCTTCTCTTCTCTTCGCTTCGCTTCTCTTCTCTTCTCTTCTCTTCGCTTCGCTTCGCTTCGCTTCGCTTCGCTTCTCTTCTCTTCGCTTCGCTTCGCTTCGCTTCGCTTCGCTTCGCTTCGCTTCTCTTCTCTTCTCTTCTCTTCTCTTCTCTTCTCTTCTCTTCTCTTCTCTTCTCTTCTCTTCTCTTCTCTTCTTTCTCTCTGAGTGTGTTTTGAGTATCACCATATCGAATTACTGAAGTAGAAAGACTAGCTGACATTCTGTTTTCAAGTGACCATGCTTTGACCCACTTCTTCTCTAGTAATGTCATCTCGATTGTATCTCATTGCTGTGCTTTCTTGAAGGCTGACAGGCGGAACAAGTTGCTTCAGTGCACAGTCCTCATCTGTCATATAAAACACTTTGCAGATTCTTATTATGTGAATGAAATATGGAGAGAGGGATGGTGTTCTTGTTGGGCTATCATGATAATTGAAAGTAACCATATCACAGACCCAGGGGAAAACATGGGAAGAGAGACCTTTAAGAAAGGCAACAAATCAGGAGGTGAGCCTCCTCTCCAAGCTCACAGGCTCAGGATGCTTGCTGCTATCAAAAGGTTTGAGACTGAGATAGCACATCCTTTCAATGTGCCTTGGCTGGCATCACCACACCCCAGCTGCCACTCTTATTGTCCTCAGGAGACATATTCTAAGGAGCCTTGGGCATGGGCTCTGTACCCTCTTCAGTTGGGAAAGAAACTGCTTTTGTATTCCAGATCAATAAAATTTGGAGAGAAATTGGAAATGTGCTATAAAAAATCATTAAGCAGAGAAATTCCATCTTGTTTCTGGGTTTTGATTCAGAGGAAATAATTAACACTGGACTTCTCTTACAGTTTATATTTTACAAGCTTGGCCCTGGTGACTTAGAGTATCACACACTACTGTATCAAAGACACTTGCTGTCTAAATGGTTTGGTCCTGTAGATGGAAACTGTGCTTCCTGGAGTCCTTTTAGTTAACAGGAAGGGTTTTACTTTACACTGGCAAAAGTTTTAACGTGATGACAGGAAGTGGTACAATTCAGCAGTTATTCAAGCCATGACTTTGTTATAGTTCGAGATAGCTTTAAAATCACTTAGTCGAATAAAATTCTAAAGTACTGTAACTGCCAGGTTGCTTTATCTAATTTATGAACCAGAGGCAAAGGAATCAACAATAACCCTCCATTTGCCATTATTAGATTAGCTATTTCTGAAACCACAGAACGTATATAACCCTTTACTTTGTGCTCACTTGAATTCAGTCATTAATCTTTGATGGAACTCTCATTTAACCAAATGCCCTTGTTTACAACAAGAAGCACGTTAAGTCTTTTGTGTTCAGAATTTGATATGGCCATCTTAGAGCATGTCACCCACAATGGCACAATAAAGTTTTAGACTATTCATTTGTGTTCCGCCAAACATTTCCCAGTCATTCCTGTCTGGGTCCTGTTTTGCTTCCCAGCTTTCAAAAAGACATTTTTAGGTTTGTAAGTCCTCTATTTTTTTCAAGAATATAACAAGACATTAACAAACATAAAACTACTTGTAGCAGCTCCATAAAATTGATTTTTTCAAAATTATATAAGCATCTGGTGGTCTGAAAATGTTTCATACCTGATATTTAAAAGATATTTGACTATTGCCAAAAAGGAATCGATTCCTCCATGCCGTTTCGCTAGTGGATGTTGTCATATGCCACCGGGTTTGGAGCTCACAGACTGAGGAGAGAGACTGACTTGGATTTTTCCCTAAACTTCCATTCACACCAGACCTTGGACCTACATTTAGGAAGGCCCATTAACTGTTAACTGTAACTACCTTTCTGTAGTTCCTTGTTGTGCAATAGACTTCATAATAGTACTTACAGTATGCACATCAGATATTGTCATTAAAATAAGCATTTGTACTTGTCCCTATGCAAAATTTTGTTGATTTGAACAATACTTTATTGGTTCCAAAGTAGGTTGTGTAAAAGAAATGCTTTTATCTTTCCAGGAATTGATAGTCTGGTATCTTGACCATAACTAAAAGTGACATGGCACATAGTTACTATTTTGCATCTGACCACATATATAGCTTGAGGATGAGTCACTGGCATGAAAGTGGGTTTCAGATGCTGATCATAGCTCATGAGCAAGATCCATACCTCCAAGGAGTGTTGCTTCATTTACAGTGACATTTAAAACTGAGATAATGGGTGTTTTAGATATAGGAGCTAGAAATATATTACACGTCCATTAAAAAGGGATGTTGTGGACCACTCATTGTTACCTTCCATGTCTGTGAAACTTCTATCCATGTTGTAATGTGTGATTAAAATTTACATACATGTTTTATGAGTAGTGGAGATGGCTGTAGGTAAATCTACACCATTTTCACCCAGTTACCTTTAGTCCTGTAGCGGTGAAAGGAACAATAGTACTCTGTGTTGGGAGATCTGTTTGCTGACATTGTCCTTGACATTGATATGCCCTTCATCTGTCTTGGAGAGGTCACTGTGGGGTCAGGACACTTGCATGGCTCTTATATTGTGGAATAATTTTTCTTCATCTGTGCCATCTTTCTGTTACCTAGACTAATGAGTCACAGAAGGAAAACTTCCTTAAGCTATCAAAGTTTAGCAAGAATAAATAGGTCTATGGTGTTAGTATAATGCAAAATAAGATAGCATTTAATACCGTCTCTGCATCAACATCATAGTGACAGTGCCCTCACTGAGTCGGAAATTGAGGACTTACTGAGACACACCATCTGGCAAAATATGGAAGGCCAGTTTTGTGCCAATTGAAAAAGCTGTGTCAGATCCAACTCTTGTGCATTTCGAATATTATCAGATGCCTTGGAAAACGTTTATCACTTTTTAATTACAAAGGACTAAGGGATTTCAGTGCCCCAAAGAAAATATCAGAAGCCCAAAGGTAGAACTATTACCCAGTGGATGATAAGATGCAGCCGTTAACCTTGAGCTCGTGTAGGAAATAAGGACAATCTCGTCCCAGGGTCTTTTTTAGAAGAGTCAGAGGAGTGGCATGTCCTTGATCTGTCTAAATGGAGCTGTGGAGCAGGTCTTTCTGTTATTCTGACGGTTGCCCAGCTTCTTTCTCCTGCGGCATGGCCAGTCCTTGGAAGCACATGCCAAGAAATCAGCTTGCTTCTGCATCTTGGCCTATCATGTAAGCTGTGGTCTGTCATGTTCATTAAAATGAAAATTTGTCGAATGGAATTTGCCCGACTGGCAGAATAGTTTAAATGTCAGATGTTGTTAGGCCTGGATATAAATATTATGTTTCTATTGTTAATTAATTGCAGTGCCTTAGTACCAGTGATCCAAAATCCAATTTAGTCTGCAATAGGCCTGTGGATATGGGCCAGAGATAATGAATGCAGAGGGGAAATGTATTCAGACTTTCCATTGTATTTATCAATGTCCTCTTAGAAAAATGGCAAATTTCAGTGTGTCACCGAAGTTCAAGAGGTGCCAAGCAGGACAGAATTAAGACTCATGGTCTTTGGAAACCTCTTCCGTGTTACTGTTGAGACTGCTCACTGCTTCTACTGTATGTCTTCGTGTCAGAATGCCAAAGGGGTCCTTCTCTGTCCCCTTTCCTTTCGTCCCCTCTCATCGGCCCTGCCCCATCTGTTGTTATGTTTGAAGCTTACTTCAGAGTCATAGGTAGAATGGGGGCAACCCTGTGCAACTAGCCCTGTGCTCCTGTATGGCATTTCCCTCTCTTCCGTTGCTGTATATCATTCCTCTCTTCTGCTTTTTCATCCCGTGTTTTGGTCCCCAGGCTCAGCAGCCTGTCTGTCAAGTCTGCCTCTGTTTGTTAAGATCATTTTGCTTCCAAATTGAGCTGGAGGCTGATTATCACCCAGAATAATGCTGGTAGAATTGCCTGCATCAGAACCGGGGAGCAGAAATCTTGCTACCGGTGCCCAGACTTCCAAACTGATGTTATTGCCAAGCCATGAGCCAACAGGCTCTGACTGCCATCCGCAATCAATATTTTGTTGAATGCTTGCTGTGAGTGTGGCATCTTACCCTGCCACCTCCATGGGTTCCAGAAGCAAATGGGTGTGCCAGGAGGAGAAGGGCTAATTAAGACTTTGGAAGGCAGGACTGATGTGGTCCAGTAGTCAGGGACCCTCATTTAGTTCCTGGCATCCTGTTCCATGCCAGCCTCCCTCTGCCCTTCTGATATGCAGGGCAAGAAGCAGAGGAGGAAAAATGAACTTTGGTCTGCTTTGAGGGTCCCTGTCCAACAGTGTCTGTCAGATTAAAAATGAGAGGGAAGGAGGCCAGAGAATCTTCCAGATGGAGAGTTCAGAGGAGGGCACAACCAGACTCCTTTTCTTGATGACGTAGCTGGGCCATTTGAGCCCTTGGCCAGGAAACAGGTGTTGCACAGACTGTTTCCTAGTCCTGAAGTGGAGCAGGATCTGGCAGAACAGGCATCAGAAGCTCTGGGTGGGTGCTGGTTCAATGGGTTACATACAAGCTCTCTGGTGGAGGTGCAACACGAACTGCGGTTCTGGGCAGCAGGGGCTTGCTGAGACCATAGCACTGACAGTCACTCTCTCTGCCTCTCAGTTACACAGTTTTCTAAATAATTTCCATATGCATTAAAAAGTGTCCAGTATTGGGATCTGAGAGGAAGAATTTGTTCAATTGAGAGCAAGTATTTACAATAAGACTTGAGGTAAACACTGACTGTCTATTTGGACACCTTTAAAAACAGATTCTTTTAAGCACGTATCTGCATACATACTCTCAGTTTTTCCTAAAGATGAACCTCTTTTTCTCGAATTCAGACTAGCAGAATTTGGGGGAGGGCTGTTGCTACTGTGAACAGAGCTATTTGACTTGAAATGTCATCCCGTTCCAAGAAAACATACCGGGAGCATGTTAGGGCACCCCTGTGCAAATGTCATATTGCCACAGGGTGTCCCCTGGAGATGAGTCCAGTATGTCCTAGTCCTGTCTGGTGGTCACAGACTCATTGACCCCCCATTTTCAGGGACCCAGCCCAGATCAGGTCACACTCCCAGAGATTTCATGGAATTTGATTTGCCTGGAATTCTGTGAATCTTGAGGAGGTAATTATTGACCGCCTGGCATTCTACTCCTCAGATGTCACCTAATGACTTCCACATCTCATGCTGCTTGGCAAATTTACTTTTGCAATGTCTAGCAAATATGACAGTATTGAACAGGTATGACGAAAGTGTGCTATGTGTGTGTGTATGTGTGTGTGGGGGTGGTGGTGGTGGTGGTGGAGGTGCACTGATATATGCCTCAGGCCATGGAGGATGGGCTTGAGCAGGGAGATTTCTGTTTTATGAAATTCTCAAAAAAAAAAAAAATAGGAGAAAGTAAGGAGTGGTTGAAATCAAAGGACAAATCCCTAAAGCAACCACAGCTTTAGAATTCCAAATCATTGTATGCTAGCAATAGTGAAAACATACTCGGACATTAAGCAAGCTTTGCAGTGTGCCTGTTCCTGGCTAGACACTCTTCTACACACTCTTCTAGCTGCACCACAGAGCAAGTCACTCTTAAAGTTATGGATTTGAGGAAGGGCTTCTGTTTGTTTTTTACAACGTAAGGTAAATCATGAAGGTAAAGGCTATTCTGAACCCTAAAGTACGTCCAAGGTTTGTGTATAGAATATAGAGATATAAATTCAGACACAATTTCTAAGACTACATAGGAGAAAATGTTAGGTTTGGGGGCTTTGCTGTTATTTCTTGTGAGTGTTAAGTCACTATGCAGATTGTCAAATAACTCCATGCATTTAAAAATATTCATTTATCATCAGGTGGTTTAACCAGACCTGTTTTCCAACTGCCTGGTTTTTACCGATATGTAGCAAAAGGTTTTAGAAAGTGGTTTAAGAATCTTCTCTTAGTTGAAAATTGGCTATCATTTGAAAGACTGTTGCAGTAATTTGTCTGCAGTAACAGCTCACTGAATGCAGCATAAAAATGAAAATGAGCACTGAATTTATTCAGTGTCTTCACTGTTGTACCTGAATGCACAGCCTCTTTCCTAGCTATGTAGATAATTGTTACAGACTTAAAGGTCAATAACCAATCCCTCAACATGGCAGTTAAGTCGGGTGAAGGCTGCAGAATTTGACAGCAGAGCAAAAGTCTCAGTTCCAGGGAACCTTGCCTTATGTAGGGTGCAGCTGGATGGGTCTTAGAAATAGCTTTCAAGTAAGCCTGTCTGTGTACTGGGGAAGGCTAGTCCTTTACATTCCGATCAGTAAGGGATCTGTGGGCTGGGCCACGGACTGAGGGGTTTGGATTTTTTTTTTTTTTAAAAGCTGGGAGAAAACACCGAGATAAATCAGTCTGTTATTGGCTTGTTCTACTTTGGTTCCATGCTTATTTCTTTGAGGAGCAGCTGAAGCCCAAACCTATTTGGATTCATTTAAATCTAATTTATGTCTTGCAGAAGGTCATCTGAAGGGTATAGACACTGTCTGCTCTGGAACAGAGTGTGGTGAGGTTAGACTAGTGGTGAGTGGTGGATAGAGCACCTTACAGTTGGAGGGGAGAATGTTTACCTGATGGCACAGGTGTAGGTCTTTGCATTTGGGAGTCAAAAGAAGGACGAGGCGTATTTTGAGAGGTGATTCCTGACTTTTGCCTAGAGGTTGGTATTTGGATTATGGGAACAAGAACTTTTGGATTCTGACTTGCTCCTGTTTGGTACACACACACACACACACACACACACACACACACACACACACACACACACGCACATTTTCAGGAACTAAAAATGTTATAAAGGCTATACTTAGGGTGCTCTGTGTTTGTGTATTCAGCAAATATTTTATCGAATGATTTTGGATGTTGGCATAAAATCTGGGGCTTACAAAGCACAAGGCAGGCAGGTTTGTACAATAATAGGTCTAGGTTTTAAATAACAGAATGTCTGATTAAGGTCAGAGAATATAAGCACACTGAACACAACACATTGTCATGACAAGACACTGCAGGGATGGCCAAAGCTCCTTCCCGCCACTAGTCCCTAAAGAGAAGCTGCCATGAAGACAAATTTTAAATCCTATTTCACAAAAAAGCTTTTGTTTATTTATTTGTGTATGCATGTGTAATGTGTGGGTATGTCTGTAGGGTCATATGTATTATGTCATGCTTGTAGAAGTCAGAGGATGACCTACAGGTATTGGTTGTGGAGGTCTTTCCATTGTGGAGGTTCACAGATCAAACTCAGGTTGTTTTGTTCGGCAGCTAGTGCCTTTACCTGCTAAGTTCGTTTTCCAGCTCCTTCCAACATAGTTTTACAGTCCCATTTTACACATCTTTCCCCATTGTAAGACTTCGAGAAAAGAGTGCACACTGCTTGGTTGCTACTGGATGCTGAGGATCATTCATTTCCCCAAGCTTGCCCCAGCCCAGGTACTCAGTCCATGTGATTGTGCAGTGTGATGGACCATCAATCCCCTAAGAGGTGTGCATGTCTTTGTTGAGAGAGGGGTGTATAGTGCCAATAGAATTGTGTGAAATTTGATCCTTCTTCCTAAGAAGTATAACTTTTGCCTGGCTCTGTCGGGGACACATGGCTTTGGAATCTTTATATTTTGAGAAGCTTCAAGCCACAGGGAGAGGCCACATGTGTTATAGCAAAAGTCTTAGCTAATCTTAGAGACTGTTGACAATTATGTGGCTAAAGGGCCACATATGATTCTGGGCTCTAGCTTTCAAGTCTTCAAGTGAGACAAGGCATTGGAGCATTCTGCAAAGCAATTCCCCTGTACTCTCAGAATTCCTGAACTGTGGAAACTAGGGATATAATAAATAATTATTTTTTTTGCAAGTTAAGCATTTTTGAGTGCTTTGTTATGTAGCAATAGACAAATAATATATACTTCTCCAATTAATACTAACTTCAAGTTTGACTAAGTCATTTTTGTTGGCTCTGTTGTGGTTCCTGTTCACTTAGTTTCCCCCACGCTTAATTTTCAAACCTTCTGAATGTATTTCTTATAAAAATCAAATTACAAGATTTAAAGACTATTATCTGGAAAAACTATTTGACTAGGTGTTTCTGCTCCAGTTAGGACAGCTACTGGCGTGGCTAACTGTTGGGAAGTGACGTCTCTCGTGTTCTCTGTTCACCAGGCTGCTCTCGCTTCTTTTGCCTTCTCTTCCCATCTTCTCCAGAGGATTCATTAAGCTTCTTTATATTGTTTTGTCCACTGGTTTGGAAATTTCTATTCAGTTGATCATCAGTATCTTATGTTTTTAAAATGTAAAATGGAAACCTGGATATGGTAGGCATGTTTTACTCCTAGCACTTAGGAGGCTGAGAAAGAAGTACTGGGGGGTTGGGGCCAGCTCTGGGACCAGTGAGGTCCCCTTTTCAGGAGAAAGCCAAACAAGCCAAAGGGAGGCAGGGAATACATACAAATGCTTTTTGAGATGCACAGTTTCATGAAAATGTCCAAATGTATGGAAGACAATAATAAAATGATCATAAACTACCCTTTTCTCAGACTAATTCCTCCACGTTTTCCCTGTTATATCTACCACCACCCAAGTCAGAGAACCTGACTTCTGTGTAAGACATTTCTTTGCTTTTAGTTTTAGATTTTCTTTCTACTAACATATTCCCAAGCAACCTAGTATTTATTTTTGTCCTTTAGAAATGTGTGCAAATGGAACAATAGTAAGAAAGACCTTTGGCGCTTTGCTTTCACACCATCCTTGTTAATATTGATGACAGTTCCATTGGCTTTTCCGACTTGTACATTATTTTATTGGAAGACTATAAATGTTTTATTGTGCTGCTTTGATATGGGTTGTATGTTGCATTTTGCCATTTTATCCAGGGTGTTTGTTCTTAAGCAGTTTTTGTATGAATGTTGTGAGCAAGGTATGAGAGTTTGTGGTTACGTAGGAAATGTTAGCTAACTTTAACAGGTTCATCAGATATACAATGCTCACCCTCGGGTTAACACTCCTTAACTACGTATCTTGCTTCTCATGTTCTCAGCTTCATTTGATTTGAGAACCTTAAGCATTGGTTGCTTTATCTCAACTTGACACAGGCTGGAGTCATCTGAAAGGAGGGACCCTTAATTGTAAAGGGCCTCATAAGATCCCACTGGAGGGCACTTTCTTAATTAGTGGTTGATGGGGGAGTGACCAGCCCATAATGGTGTTGCCGCTCCTAGCTTCTATAGGAAAGCAGGGTAAGCAAGACATGGTGAGCAAGCCAGGAAGCAGCACTCCGCCATGGTCTCTGCATCAGCTTCTGCCTCCTGGTTCCTGCCCTGTTTGAGTTCCTGTCCTGACTTCCTTCAGTAATGAAGTATAAGCTGGAAAACCCCTTTGCCCCCAGGTTTGTTTTGGTCACAGTTTTCATCACAGCAACAGTAGTCCTAAGGTGACACCACTGTTGTTTCCTTCTTCTTTATAACCAGGATTATGATTACTTCTTTAAATTTGAGTTATGATCAGTATTCATTATTAGGTAGCTCCATGGACTTTCTCTGGTCATTCTTTCCTTATATGAATTTCTCTGTATTAAACTACATCTTATGTATTTTTTCCAAAGTGAACTCCTTTAAACAGACAATCTTTTTAAAAATCTGACTAATGTCCTTATTTCTCTACTGTTTTTGAATAATAGCATAAGTATAATTTATTGGATTGTTAAATTTAGTAAACTGTGACCACATTCCTGGGTCACTGCCTTGCGTTTATCTTATGGATGGGTAACGTGTCCTTTTGTGGCTGTCTTTGTTTCCCGTTTCTGAGTGAGCGCAGGAATGCCTTTCTGCCTCGGATGTTCTGCAGTGTCATTTGAGTGCATCTAAGTTTTGAGTTTTTATTCTTTATCATATGATTTTGATGTGCTTTTGAAGAGGACTCATAGCTTTCATTCTAGAAAATTTATATGCATTTTTTTTTTAAATATGGGTCTTTCTCTTTTCACTTACAATTCTCTATTTTGCTTAGCATCTCTATATATTTGAAATAGAAAGGATTTCAGACCATAAATCTCTCACATTTCACAGAAGAAAATATATTGCATTTATTCTAACCTAAATTATGCTTTCCCAACCCGATTATGTACTATGGAACTAGGAAGAACATGAAACAATTGTGATACTTTTCTATGGAGGAGGCTGTGTTAATATTCTAGGGTTATACCATTACCTATGACTATGACCTATTCTTTGGTGGTCATCTGTGAGTGGTAAAGGATTCTTTGTTGGAGTTAAGGAAGCAGAGAGAAATAGGAAGACCTAAAGTCATCACTTAGAAAATTTAAGGAGAAAAATAACTGTAGTAGTTAATAATTCTCAACTCCTACAACTTTAGGAGAATGAGAACCCAGCTACGAATATGAGAAGAGACAGAGTACAATACTTTCATAGAACAACTCTGTGAATAATGGTGGATGCTCCACATCAGCCTCCAGAACCTTCAGCCACTATCAGTTCTCAACAGCTGTCATTTTGCAGTGTTCTTGTGGATTCCATTGACTAGACTGTGACACGTGGGTAGTGTATCTTGGTGAGCAGGAAGTTAACAAGTAAAGACTTGATTTGCAATGTGAAGTTGTAGCTTCTGCTCTCCTGTGGTTTTTTCCTAAAAGAAGGCTGCGTTCTTGCCAGAGAAAGGGAGGTTGTGCACACCTAGGCATCTGCCATCCCCTCTTGTGGACAGCAATGCTAAGCAGAACTCCAAGCCCATGTACCCTGTATGAATGGAATAATATTCCTGAACTGAAATATCTTGTGGCAAGTGGAAATCAGCTGTATGAAAAAGATGATAACAGGACTAAGAACATAAATGCTTGTTCAGGTTACATGTGCTGTGCTGACGTTTAATATGCCTTCCAAACCCACAGTTTATAATCCATTCACTGCTGAGGTGTTCACATTCTAGAAGGTTTGACTATATATAGATTTGATGAGGTTTGTATGATGCAGTGTGCTGTTTTTGTTTTGTAACTGTGTTAGCCTCTCTTCCATTGGTAATAATACAATATAGCAGATAGATCAGTTATAAAAATCTAAAAGGTTTATTTGGATAGTGGTTCTGAAAGTACAAGATCTAGAGGCAGCATCTGGCAATGGCATCCTCATGGCAGAACACCAAGGCTGTTTTACAGACCATCACATACCAGGAGACAGGGAGTGCAGATGTGCGTGGACATACACGATTGCATGTATTTCACAAATGTTTTAACAGATCATACTCCTCTTGTAAAACACACACACACACACACACACACACACACACACACACACTTACACTCTGCCTTTTGTCATGGCTATGTGATCGCTTTCATTCTCTCTATAAAGCCATTGGGCTTCAAAATCCAATCCTGAAGCCTTCAGCCTAGTAACCTTATTCATCCCTAGTGATTGCTCAGTGTCCTCCTCTCGAACCAGATTCAGATTAAATTTTCATCCTCTTCATGCCTCATGGTAGAAACTAAATTTTGACACACAAAGCCTTGGAAGACATTAAAACCATATCTGTCTGTGTCTCTGGTTGGCCTTTTGGGCAGCTCTGAGGCACAAGTTTCGTCAGTGTGTGTCTAGCTAGCATCACTTACCACAGCATTGGAAATTCTGTTGAACAACTTGGAAAGGAACCATGGTGCTTTACTTTCAAATATCTTGGTCTTTTGTTTTTTTGTCTCCTTGCAGCTTTGAAGCCCAGCAAAGAAGGGAAATCCACTGAGAAGAGTCAGGAAAGGTAAGTGTATTTATTACATGGCCTTGACAAACATTGCCTTTACCACATTGATTTTTTCCGTTATTCAGAGATTTAAACACTTGGATTAAAGATACAGCTGACAGGACAACTTCCTTAACCACCTGCTCATCCCCTCTCATGGGCAAAAGTGCTGAGCAATAGTTAGCGGAGAGCAGGCACAAATACAGTGATGTGCTGAGGGTGGCCAAATGCGATTGCGTGTTTGCTGACTTTTGCTTTCTCTCCAGCAGTTAAGATGTTCCAATAGAGCGAAGTTTACTAAGATTAATGCTGGGTGGAGAAAGAATGCTCTGCTACCACTCCTGGTCAATATTTAAATAAAACCAGCTGGCCAAACAAAGCATTTAAAATAAAACGCAGAGCGAGCGGCATTTCAATCGGGCTGGATGGGATTTATCTCGGCAGTGAGTTGTGCGGTTGGGTGGAGGGACTGGGATTGTCTTATGGCAACCGCCTTCCAGTTTGGTGGGGCTTCCCCCCAGTCACACTGCATCCTCCCTAAGCAAGTGAAAGGAAGGGAACTTCTAAGCTCCAAGCAATAGGGAGAAATAGCAGCTCAGTCTCCTGTGAAACATTACGGTTGAGTTGGTTTTTTACATGGAAAAAATGTAATTGTTTCATTTTGTAGGTATATTTATAAGTGTACCTCTGTACAGCAGTGTTCTTTGATTCATTGTTTAATTTCTGTTCTGCATGAAGTATTTTAATTTAGAGAATTCACTCTGAGGAATTATAGGGCTGTGCTTTCATCAAGAGTCTTTGGAGGCCAAGGTAAAATATGCCATAATTTTACATTTGTTTTCATCATCAATTATGTTTTTGACAATTTTAGGGTTTTTTTTTCTGTCATTTTTATTATAGTAATTATGGCTGTGACCAGTTTGGTAAAAGTTGAAAAGCCAATTTGATTTACTTTCTATTTTAAGTTATTTCTAACTTTATGACAAACTCGAGTTTTTAATGTTCATTTTGAGAGTAAAGTATAGTCTTGCAAAGAAACTGGAGAAAAATCTCTTTTGAATCATTAAAGCATTACCCATAAAAACTGTTCGGAGGATTTACTTTCAGGTGACCAAGTTCTGGTGCACGCGTGGATCCTGGCTGTCTTGGAGTTTTGATATAGTACGTGGCCATAGTGAAGAAAATGCCTTATAAAGACGCAGATGATTCTCATTCTCATAGACTGGTCACTGCCTTGCAGCCTTGAGCCATTTCTGGGAACCTGGAAGCACTTGATAGCATTTAATCCTATGTGTTCACAAGTTACTGGTGTTATAGATGATATAGCCATCTCAGGGACTTTGCAATTAGACAGTGTGGCTTGGTGCTCACATTCCTTTAGAGAAAGGGGCATTTTCACACTGTTTGTTGTTTTAGTGAGAAGTCTTTGTTGAGTTAGTAGTCTGGAGTCAGACTTGGGTTTTGTCCTGCTTTAGTTAGTGGACCATGAACAAATGATTCATTCTCTTTGTGTGTTTATTCTCTTCCCTGTCTGTAAAATGGAGATGAGAAGGCATATTCTGCCTCATATGGATGTTGTGCAAAAGCATGTCCTGCTCCATGTTAAGCAGCTGTCACCTGGTGCTGCTGCTGCTGTTAATGCCCCTTATCTTCATCATCCTCTTCCTGTCCTCGTCCTCCTCTTCCTCCTCTTCCTCCTCACTATCATCATAAGCAGTAGCCGCCTTATGAATATATTAGATATTTTGAAAAACACATTTTTATTTGTGTATTTGTATATGTGTATGCATGTGTGGGTGTGCATGTCACATAATTGCATAAGTGTTTGTGTGTATGTGTGGAGGATAAAGGTTGACATCGAGTGTCTTCCACCACTGTTTTCTGACTTACTTTTTGAGACTTTCTCACTTAACCTGGAGCACTCCAATTGGTTAGTCAGCCAGTAGCAGGTGCCCTCCTGTTTCTGCCTCTCTAGCGAGGGGTTTGCTTATGGCAGCCTCTTTTATGTAGATGCTAGGATCGAGCTTGGGTCCCCTGCTTGTATAGCAAGCTCCTTAAAGGTTGAGCCACCTCCCCAGCATTGTCTGTTCTTTTACATTTTAATGACTACATTTTAAGTTGTTTTTAAGTATGTCTGTCTGGGGGCGCCTGTGTGTGGATTTGCCTATTTGAGTACAGGTACCTTTCGAAGCCAAAAGTGTCATATCCCCCTGAAATGGAGTTACAGGTCGGCTTTACTTGCATGATTTGATCCGGGGAGTGGGAGCTGCTGGATCTTCAGTAAAAGCCCCAAGCACTGCTAAGCACAGAGCCAGGGCCAGGTCCCAAGTTCCTTCTCTTTTGTTTGTTTGTTTGAGACAGGACTTCTCTGTGTAACAACCCTGGATGTCCTGGAGTAAGCTGGCCTTGAACTCACAGAGATCTACCTGCCTCTGCTTACTGAATATTGAGTTTAAAGGCATGTACCACCATGCTGGGCTACCTTTTTTATTTTATTTTATTTTATTTTATTTTATTTTATTTTATTTTATTTTTTATTTCTAAGTTGTTTCCTGATAATGTTTTCAAAAGGAACACATTACTATTACCAAAAAGAGAGGAATTCTTGATCTATCCTCAGGCATTAAGTGAGAAGGTTACTTTTAATAGACATAGGCATGAGTCTGGTAAGAGGAGGGTTCAGCAGATAAAGATGCTGCTATCTACACTGATGACGGACATTCCATCACCAGGCCTCACATGGCAGAAGGAGAGTACGAACTACTATGAGATTTCTGACTTCCACTTGTGTCCTGTGTCCTGTGCAAATTTACAGACACACATACAGAGAGAGAAGAGGGAAATGGGGGTGTGGGAGGGGAAGGGAGAGGAGAGAATATCAATAAATGTAATAAAAAAGAGAAATAAGACTTTCAGAAGCAAACCAACCAACCAACCAACAACAACAACAAAACCCAACCCAAACCAAACCAACCCAAATCAAACCAAAACCAGGTCCGGACATCAGGGAAATGGGCCTTTTTGCTGTGTATGGTCAGTTACTCAGTTACTAATTGCTATAATGTTAAGTTATATTCTTAGAGAATTAGTGATATTCTGCTAAGTAGATTGTTAGGAAGTTTTAAAGAGAGCCTTGGTGGGTGTAGACGAGCACCCTTCCCTCTTTTCCCTCAGCTGTCTATCCCTTTTCTCTTCACAGTGCTTGTATTGCCTTTGGGTGCATGCTATAGTAGACTCTGGCAGCCCTGCATTTAAGGTGGCTGCAAGGGAGCCAAAGTACACGCTGGTTCTCTGGATTTCAGACCTTTATCTAAAGCATTCTCCCTCGTTGCAGGTAGGCATTCTGTCCTGACCATATCTATGAGACCAAGACTAGTGATTTCTGTTAGCAGGCCACCATGTCTGTCTTGGCTGCTGATGGTCTCCATGCCTTATTTAGCCTCCAGTTGCTCTTCAGCAATCTAAAGTTAGCCAGTTTGTTTACCTTGATTATGATTTGAGAACCCTAACTAATAACTTATACATCAGTGCCCTAGATTTAGAGTAAATGGTTATGGTTGGAGCTTTACAATGAAGACACCATTACCTTCTTCCATTCTGTATAAGAGCTGAATGGTTGACAGTAGATCACCAAAACAGATCCCTAAAAGGCACATTTTTTGGTGAGTTCCCCATGACTTCAGTCCTGGGTCCAAAGAAGTTCCCTTCCAGTGGCTTCCCTAAACAACTCAGGATGCTTGCATACTGAAAAGAGAGGCAGGAAAGTCATCTGTCTACTGTCAGGGGCTCCCTGTGGTTCAGACCTGAGAAGATGCTGCAATTCTCTTTCTTTTATCCCAACATCTCAAAACAAAAACAATTGTATTCTTTGTTTTTTTTTTTTTCTTTTCTCTGAATTTTAATTTCTCTTTGCAGTATTTTTTTTTTTTTTTTTTTTTTTGTTCCACTGAACTCCTTTTTGTTAATGTATAAAATGTGTTTGTGACCGTTCCTTGGGCCTCTGGCATTTTTATGTTTTCCTGAGAATGGAACAAGCAAATTTCCTTACACATACAGAGAGAGAATAGGGAAATGGGGGCGTGGGAGGGGAAAGGAGAGGAGAGAATATCAATAAATGTATTAAAAAAGAGAAATAATGCTTTCAGAAGCAAACAAAACAAACAACAACAATAACAAAACCCAAACCAAACCAACCCAAATTAAACCAAAAACAGGTCCGGATATCAGGGAAATGGGCCTTTTTAGCTGTGTATGGTCAATATGCTGAGAATGGAACAAGCAAATTTCCTTTTATGCCTTCTGTATTGACTCCTGTTCTGTGCAGGTCCTAGAACAAGGTGTTTAATGGCTGTCCTAGAGACATTACATTTGATCCCTCTCCTATGTGTCTAAGTAACATGGTTGCACTGTATGCTGGGGAGAGCTTCAGCTAAAATGTTAGGAAGAAAGAATGCCTTCAAGGTTGCTTCTGCAGCTTGTAAGCTTTGTGACTCTGGGCAATTGTCCTGACTCTAACATTTCCTATTCCTACCTCTTCTATTTCCCACAACCTTCTAATATAGTCATATCATGTAATATAGCCTAAACCTACAGGTAATTATCACATTATTACAATGATGTAATTGTTTCCACATTGAGCCAGAAGGTATAGCCTAGTTATTTCTTTTAGTATGTAAATTTTGATGTACTCTATAATTAATATGTGGTTTCAAATACTATTTTCCCCAGTGTCTACTAATACCATGTGAAGAAGATGGCAGTAGGCGCATCAGACAGATGTTTCCATTTTATTGAAATGGAAGTAAGGCTTAAATCAAGTAGTTTGTCCAGACACAACTACTATCAGATCTCTGTAGAGATAGTAGCCTTAATCAGGACAGTTGTGATGAACACTCTCACTCTGGTTGTTATGCTAATCAGTAGGTCTGATATGGAAATCAAGAGCGTGCTTGTGTTGCATGCTCAAGGTCATCATTGAATTCCTAGCACAGGGTATGTGGTTTGCCCCACAGTACTGATTGCAGACAGGATCTGAGGAGGTTTGTCTCTATCTTGTCATTCCTTTTGCATAGCTATGTTGGTGTGCTCATTATCAGTTACTACCATCATCCGTGATGTGAGGTATGACTGTGTTGCTTGGTGCCCTCAGTTGAGCAGCAGTCCTGAATCCGTTAACACACTTACTGTTTGTTGTTTGGTCTGGTATAAAAAGGGTGAAAATTTAGTCCTCATTTTAAACATTCCCTTTAAAGGACTCAATTTCCCCTTCAAGTTCCCTAAAATGACTTGGAGGAAAATCCAAAACTGTGGTGACAGAGGAACCCTGATGTCTTCGTTCTGCCTGTCACCACCTCCATGCTCGGAACTTGTTTATCAGGCAAGAAGAGAAGTGGTAAAACTTGGCCTGGGGTTTTCTCATCCCTAGGTGTGAAATTATTTCAGAGCTATAGTAATAATACTTTGCATTTCTATCATGATTTTATTTGAAGATCTCAAAGTGTTCTGCTGGTGTTAATAGAGCTTCGCAGCACTCTCTGAAGTAGGTAAGTATTATTAGAGACTATTCCCTCTAAGAACATTTTCGCTTCACATCCCATGTGTGACTTGAAATGCTTTTGTTGTTTGGGAATCTCTACAGTCTGAAGGGCCATGCATGTTGGGTGCTTCCTTTACATTCAGGCCTCATTAATCCCCACTACATTGAGGGGAATCAAGTAGTTTCTTATAAGTGTGTTTGACATTTTGTAAGTGAATTAAAATAAAAGAAGTTTGCAATCGCCTTTTGTGTGACAGTTTAAAAATATTTAAAATTGTTCATCAGCAAGTGAGCCTCTGCTTTCACAGCTAGCCTTTCTTTTGTACAGCAGCTGATTGTGTAGCAGTGAATATACTGAATGACTCGGAAGAGCTTGTCCTGGGAGTCCAGTGTCCTTCAGAAGCTCAGGACATGCCAAAGCAACTGAAAATACAAATTGAATTTGAATCCTGATTTAAAAGTGTCATTCTGAAAAACTGTTTTAAATTTTAATGTGTAGCTTTTGTGGTGTAACTTTTCCTGGGGAGATGTTAACAACCATCTATACTTCCCAGACAGAGTACCAAGAACCTAGTCCAGCCACATCGTCTTGGTGAACCAGTGAATATCAAGGGAACATTTTGGGGAGCACCGGTGATATAGAAAATCCTACGGCTGCACGGAGATTACTCAGAAACTGGGTCACTGGCTGTCCCCAAAAAGCTCCTCTTTAGAAGCAATTGTTTACTGCTCATATAACCTTGGGAAGGGGCCCCGTGAGTTTTGAAGGTCACTGAGCTTTGTGACTCACATGATCATACCCCCCTCTCTTCCTCCCTCCTCCAGGAGGGACTATTTCATTCTGGAAGGAAGAGTTATACAATTTTAATAATGCATGGGCACATACTTGGTTCTATTTTTCCTTTAAAAAAAAAGCCGACTTGGTCTATCTGAGCTTTCTACTTCCTTATGGGCCAATGGTGCAAAAGTACAGCAGGCCTGCTGTAGCACAAACCATCCAGGGACAATGGGCTCGATCTTACAGCATCCACCCTGGGGCTTCTTGCCCATGCAGTGGTAGAAAGCTTTGCTGTGTCTAGTCAAAAGAGGTTGTGTTCTTTAGTGTCACTTCAAGGTCAAACTCTTCATGGTCACCATCTCCATCCAGCGTCCTGCCGGGAGGATGGTGCTGGTCTCTACTCACATAAGAGACACTTCCAGTTTACCTGCAAAGCCAGGAAAACCCATTCCCCACTCTCCTGCAGTTGTCTACCTAGACAACATCAGAGGAAAAAGAACAGTTTTAAGCAAAGCAAAACCAGGCTATGCTTACGTTTATTCATTGTCCTTTGTGGGGTCTGACACATTCCTTTCAATGTATTTAAGCCTTAGAGAGAGAGAAAAAAAATCCTTACTGGTGACAGGATTTGATGGTCCGAATTGCCTGTGATAACTTTTCTTTTTTTTTTTCACTTTTGGGTGAAAAGGTTTCTCTTTTTTTTTTTTAACTTTTTTTTTTCCATTTTTTATTAGGTATTTAGCTCATTTACATTTCCAATGCTATACCAAAAGTCCCCCATACCCACCCACCCCCACTCCCCTACCCACCCACTCCCCCTTTTTTGGCCCTGGCGTTCTCCTGTACTGGGGCATATAAAGTTTGCGTGTCCAATGGGCCTCTCTTTCCAGTGATGGCCGACTAGGCCATCTTTTGATACATATGCAGCTAGAGTCAAGAGCTCCGGGGTACTGGTTAGTTCATAATGTTGTTCCACCTATAGGGTTGCAGATCCCTTTAGCTCCTTGGGTACTTTCTCTAGCTCCTCCATTGGGGGCCCTGTGATCCATCCATTAGCTGACTGTGAGCATCCACTTCTGTGTTTGCTAGGCCCCGGCATAGTCTCACAAGAGACAGTTACATCTGGGTCCTTTCGATAAAATCTTGCTAGTGTATGCAATGGTGTCAGCGTTTGGATGCTGATTATGCCCTCCTTAGAAGTGGGAACAAAACACCCATGGAAGGAGTTACAGAGACAAAGTTTGGAGCTGTGATAACTTTTCTTTAGCCACTCCCCTAAGGCCGAGTGTGTTAAAGCTCTGGAAAGGAGGAAGGAGATTATGCCCAGGAGGACCTACAGCACTGATTGGTGTTTCTAAAAGATGCAGTCCTGATTTACCATTGAGAAAAGGTGAGGCTTTACCATCCTGGGGCACTTTATAGTCCTCAGATGAGTGTCAGCTGGTTGCATAATTCATCTTTTTTCTTTTTTCCTGGCTTCTCAGCCGTCTTTCTTTTTGGGAAAATAATCACTTAAGATCCATCATGTAAGGATTTGGGAGGATGTTGGCAGAATTATGGATCTCTGTACCATTTTCTCTGGAGTCTTTGCTTCAAGGAGGATACATAAATTTCCTGCTAATTATGCAAAGATAGATTTATCATTGAAGATGCTTTTGGCTGCAAATAATCAAAAAGTCAACTTGAAATGGTTTTTAAAAAATAAGGGAATTAAGATGAAAAAGCGTCCCACCTCCCATGTCTACCTGCTGAGTCTCCTGGTTGTCATGATTGATGGGAAGCTGCTCCAGAACCCTGGCTCTGAAAGGTAGGACTCAACTGAAATTCACTTTTCCCTCCTGTTAGGCAAGTGGGGACCCACCAGGGTGCCTTTGACGGTGCTGCAGGGAGAGAGAGGATCAGAATGCAAAGCACTGACAAGTATTTTGTGAATTGTTCTACCAACTTGCATTTGAAATTTCTCAAAACAAAATCCATTAGCCTAAGAAAAAATGAAGTCTACAAGCAGACAAGACTTACTTCCTGAAGGGTGTCCCTATAAGTTTTGTTAGTTCCCTGGTTCAGTGATGTCATCACAGTTCCTGTCTTGCCCTTTCTCCTCTTCCTCCTTTACTGTGTTGATTCTTTCTTGAACTGGCTGTCTTGTTTTTTTTTTTTTTTCTTTGTTGTTTTTTTTTCTTTTCTTTTTTTCTTTTTTTTTTTTTTTTTTTTTATGGTGAGCGTCATGCAGATATGACAGCATACATTGACCAAAGAGACTATTCTCAACCAGTCTCACTTTAAAAGCAAAGATTCTTTAATCACTCAGCAGTGCCACATATTCCTTCCTGGATCAGGTATTGGCACGTATAATGAGATTACCAAGGGCATGTGGGACAGATTACCGAGGACCTTACCAACTTTCTTTTTGTTGAGATCTGTAGAAAATAAAGTTTGTAGCATACAAGATAAGGAGAAAGGCTACCCACAGTTGGAGGTGGCACACACACAAATGTGTGTGTGTGCATATGTGTGTGTGTGTGTGTGTGTGTGTACATGTGCATGTGTTTGGATGAATAGAAGACTCCTGCTTTAGCAGAACCTGGTCAAGCTGTCCTAGGAACCAAAAGGGTAGCTATTAGAGCAGCAGAGACCCTTTCTCTGTTTTAAAGCAATAATGATTTATTCCTGATGTGAGATAAATGCACTACCCTTCCTTCCTACATGAAAATGCAGCCTCAAAGCCTCAATATCTTTGAGGAGGTAGGGCACTCAATAAAAATAGGGCTTTTGTTCTTCAGGATTATCAAGAAAAACAGAACCAGTAGATAACCTGTTTGCTTATTTGTGATGATGAGTTGATTCACATGATTAGGAAAGCTGAGAAATCTCATGCTGTGTCATCTACAAACTGTAAACCCAGGAAAGCTAGCGGCTCCATTAAATTCCAGCTCAATAGCTTGGGCTGTAGCTAGAGGGGCAAATCCTAGTCCGTGGGCAAAAGAGGGTCAGTATATGTGTCCCAGCTCAGACAGCAGGATAGAAGAAGCAGCAATAACCTTCCCTTTAGTCTATTTGGGACTTTTAGGGTTTGGATGTTGCTCAGGTGCATTGGGGAAGCCAGCCTGATTTGCTGAGTTCACCCTCTGAAACACTAATCTCATTCCAAAACAATGACACACCTACACATAGTGTTTACTTAGGGCACCCTTGGTGCATTCATGATGATACAGGGAATCCATCAGGACAGGACTTTGCCTACTATGCAGAAGGAGAGCAAGGGGGAAGTTGCTACTGTTATATCTACATAGATGTATGTCCTCTGTGTCTCCTATGTGGATTTTTCTTTCCTTTTTGTATGTACCTAATCTCCTTCCTTGAATGTTTCGGGTTAGGTGAGGCATTTCCCTTTGTTTTGAGTCAGTTGTGACCCAGGACACAGACAGAGTACACTTGACTGGCTGCCTGCTTAATTATACTTAACCCTACTTGGCAAGCTTGAAAGAGACTTTCCAAGGAAGGTTAATACAGGGGAGGCAGATGGATCAACACCCCTGTTGGTTTTCAGGTTTTCAATTGTTGATAACCCTGGTAGAGGGCATGATGTAAATGACTTAGTTACCAACTGAGCTATTTACCTAATTACTTATTCCAACTGAAGGCTACCACATACAGTGTGCACTTAAATAGTGATGGAGGTGATGAAGCTGCCTGAGATATCCCGAGTTCTTCTCCAATGGTGTCCATCAGTCGTTTTATCTTAGTGGAAATGCTTATTTGCTTTGTAAATGGAAAAACTTTTTGTAAATGACATTCTGCATCTTTAAATCTCTTATAATTACTTTTATTATGTAACTAGTGCATTTGCATTTTATAATATTTGGAAGCCATGTCAGTAAAAGAAGAGAAAATAAAAGTTGTTCTTAATCCTACTTTCCAGAGATGATCAACTGTGTCATCGTTGGACACTTTTTCCAGTTAGTTCTCTATGTTGATATACTTCTTTTAGAAAGAGGTACATCCTGCTTTTTCTGCTAAGCATTATATTGTACATGTTAAATGCTCCCCCAAACCATCATCATCTAGGTCTGCACAGTATTCTGGCATAGGGAGCTTGCCTGTAGAAAAATAGAAAAATTCATCTGCTTTTCAAAGTGGTCCTCAGGCTGAGCTGCCGGAACGCAACCTAAGGTCAGTGTGACTGACTACATACTGCCTAACTGGCTTCTAGAAGACAGGGTGATTAGGAAGTTGGTAAGAAATTAACTTTCTATGATAATGATCATGCTTGTCCTCTTGGTGACCACTTTGCTGAGGATAATTTGAGTGAGCTCATTTGGTGTTTTGCAAGGAGGATGCTAAGCCTGAGTATCCCTGTAAGGAAAAGAATCAGCAGCTCCCTCAAGGATCTGGGAGCATCTTTGCAGCACAGGTCGGAGCAGCCCCTGCAGTCTGTGCTTGCTGGTCCTGATAAAGCAAATGCAAGCATGCCAAATTGCTTTGCTCCGGCTTGCCCCTCCTTCAGAATGAGTCTATAAATGCTACAGAAGGAAAGCACATGAACATTTGCTATGTAGAACCCAGAAAATGTCCTGCCTACTTAATCCTCCTCCCATTCCAGTGCGAAAAGTCTGTTTATACTTGAGCTGAGAACTAAAGGACCACAAAGGTGAAGATTGGTTGCCGGGCTAGACATCACCATCTGTGCTTTCTCATTTCCCTTGGAGCCATGGGTTGCTCTTTAATACACCTGTGTTGGTGAGAGATCTGCTGAGCCTTCCTGAGTTCTTCCATTCTCTTCCAGTTCTGTGACTGTGATGACCACCTTTTGAGGGAACCTGAGCCTCTTGTTTAAACATAGGGTGCTTATTGTAAGATAGTGTGAGGTCTCAGGAAGATAATGTCCCTGCCACCAACCCCCATGACTACATTTACACGATGGCAGGCAGAGAAGGCCGTTTCTCCCACTGTGTTTTTGGAATCAGAATTGCTCATGAGCTCAGACTCAGGAACTTGCTGCAATGATGTTATTCCTTGCTGGCGTTTTGGCTTGTAGGCACCACAGCCGCTGTTATTCTCTGCTGGCATGTTGGCTTGCAGGCACCCAACCTCAGAAGCTGATTGGAAAACTTTCTGACCTACAGCCTCCTGCACTAGAGCTCTGGAGAACTCTCTAGTAGGGTCTATCTCAAGGAACACACGGCAGTCTTCCAGCTGTCTTGGACTAGAGGTCTGTGGGGCCTTTTAGTTTAACACCATAGACTCTGTGTGAGTAGAGCCAGTCATGATGAATAACTGTAAACACAGAGATGCCTGGGGGAGGTGTTAGTGGAGAGGTGTTGGGATCTGCTTGGAGGGGCAACAGCCTGTCGAAGTAGTTTACCATCTCCTAGGTAGAGGCATTGTGGGAGCACTTCCTGAAAAACATTACAGGCATCAGGTCCAGACTTTCCCTTCCTGAGGCTGCAGGTGCTCATCCCAAACTGTTGCCAGCATCCCAGGCTTTTGATAACTTGGTGCAATCAGGCAATGGGTCATTTTAAAAAAGCAATCATCATTTAACCCTTTTCACAGTTTTTAGGGCATGTACTATCCTTGCATGCTTAGTGGGTAAAGTGTCTTGGAAAACTCAAGTAACCTGACAAAGATGGCACAGCCAAGGTGACCAAGAAGGTGCTTTGACAGAGTGCTGTGAATCTTTGTTCAGACCTGTCATTTCTGCATTAAAGGATGGGGGTTTTGATGGATTCATGTGGTGAGCCTTGCTAACAAAACAGGATCTGCTATGGCACTTGAGGGAGGGCATGACTTCGGTTGGCAGGCACTCTATATTACAGGGAAGTCACTGATTCAGGCTGTTTTGCTGGCCAGCAAATGCCCTTCCTTGCTAAGCCATCTTGCCAGCCCATCACTCGGCTTGTATACTAGATACCTATTGTTTGAAAGGTAGGTGTTTAGAGCAGTAGAAAGCTACAGCATTGTGAATCTGTAGAGTAGGATGCCCTAAGAGAGTTGGAGCATATGGCATGCTGTAGTGAGTGTGGCGAGAGGCAGTAGAATGCAAGTTTGTTCCCGAGTTCTTGGGGTGACCTCTAGGTAATGTGTCATTCCCCGTTGGGAACCTCAGTTAGTATTCCAGAAATTTGGTCTCAGCTCAGGGACCGGCATTTGTTCTGCACTGTCAGCCACAGTGAAGAGTCCTATTAGCAGCATGCCATTTCTTTGTGATGGGTAATTCGTGAGCTCAGATATGTATGTCTAAAAAAATGGGGCAGAGGAGATGAAGGGCGTTCAAATCAAACAGTACGAAGGATCTACTTTGTGACACATATTTAGAGACAATTCAATTCTGGGAATAAATAATTGTGAAGTGGCCCACAGCCTGCTCTTTCGTACCCTTATTCTAAGTGTGTGACATCCAATTTATCTCACTATAATTTGCCTCTAGCACCCACCCTTTTTCCTTGAGGTCCCATGTAGCTTTTTTGAAGACCACTCACTCTTCAATTTTGTTGAAGGGACAGATTATGTAGAGGGGTTTTGGGAATTTCTTATGTCCATAAGATTACTTGGCACATAGTAATTGGGCATGTTTATGGGTGATGTGATAATATATGTATGCATAATTCATTTGTTCTCTTCTATGCACTTAGATAAACAGTTCTTCACAGTAACTGATGCAATACATGAGACAAGAACTCATCTTTGGTTAGTCACGTTAGAGTCTTCAAGTCTTTCAATTTCTTTCTATTAATGGTAAATGATGTACACTATATACTATATGTAGACGATGTTCACACATATGTATACACCCATATATTACATCTACAGTATTGGATATTTACAATGGGTACATACAATTATTTTCAAAATTTCATTTGTATTAAGAATTGAACTGATTTAAAAATCCTATATTAGTGATAGAATATGCACAGATATAAAGACCATGGAAGGGACACGTGAAGGCTTGGGCCAGTGGTGTCATTTTATCTGGGTGTGTGTGAATTTTGAATTCCATCCTTTCCTGTAAAGCGCTGTGCTTTGGAAGCCCCTCTGAAGACTTACGGTGCACTTGTGCTGCTGATACCATCTGTCACCAGCTTCTTCTCTTTTCTTTTACGTAAATTACTCAATTACTTAAGTGTGTGTGTGTGTGTGTGTGTGTGTGTGTGTGTGCTCACGAATGCACTATGGCACAGATGTGGACGTCGGAGGGCAACCTGCTGGAGTTGGTTCTCCCTTTCCACCATGTGTGTCCCTGAAACTGAACTCAGGCCCTTAAGCTTGGTGGTTAGTGCCCTTACCTTTTAAGTCATCTTGTCAGTCCTTTTTCTCTTCTCATCATAGGTTACACCTCAGAGAAAGCATCCAGTCTTTTATAGCTGTAAAGCAGGTAGCCACAGGTTCTACTGCATTAAATGCTCCCCTGAGCATGGACTAGTATGTCCGTGTAAATAGCCATGGTACAGTTAGCAGCTGCTACAACGAGTAACACTGATCATTTAGCCATGTAATTATAGGAAAGAGATGTAATAGGATAAGTAGAATATTTATTCCATGTTCTAAGATACTACTTTTGATGATTCTATTCCTGAGCCATTTGTGTGAAGAACAAGAAAAATTGTCAAAACAAGAGGGAGAGGTTTTTTTTCTTCAGAGTATTTATTAAGCTTGGAAAGAGAATGGAAAGGTAGTGTCAAGTCTACTGTGACTGGATTCTGGGGCTTTGTCAGCATTGGAGTTCTTGGACAAATTGGCAGAGTTGTTTTGGAGTGGGTATGCCTTTAGGAAGAGCCAGGAGAAAGAACCCAGAGACTATAGGAGCAATCTAAGATGGTGGAAGTAAATGAAACTTGGAAATTGGCACATGGGGATTAGGTGACAGCCTGGACTCCTAATGGCCCTGGCTTCTAGATGATTTCTTCCAGAGTCCCACAATGAAACTGTATTTCCTTCAACTTTGGAAAGGATCATCCATCCAACTGTTCTGTCATGTCTCTAAGGTCATACATTCTTACCAAGATTACTGCTACAAAAGTAAGTTTCCATCCTCCATTGAGATAGACAGGCAGGCAGCAGTATTTCCACAATATGCATTTCCTTATTTATTATAGTCTCTTAATAATTTATGAGAAAATTGCAAGAAAGACTAATGTTCCATTTATAGCTGTACTTGTTGGGATTTTTGTCTAGTTCTTTTGTTACAAAGAGAAGTTCTTTTCTTTCGCATGAGTTTGACTACTTTGTCCACACAGTAGGTGATTTGCCAAGCTTAATAAATTTAAGAATATTTGCTTTTCTATCTTGTATATGTATGAAAGAAAACCATTTAAACCTTTGAATTTCTTTTCTCTTCTCTTCTCTTCTCTTCTCTTCTCTTCTCTTCTCTTCTCTTCTCTTCTCTTCTTTTCTTTTTTCTTTTAGAAAAACCAGTGGAGGATAAGCTCTCTTGAAAGGTATCCATCTTATAAAATGTGTTATATGATAACTTGGCCAGATCAGGCCTAAAGTGGCAGCTATCATTAATTTTTCCTTGTATACATCCTGATTGTCTAGGAAAGAAAATTATTCAAGTTGCTGTGCCTACTGCTCAATTGGGCAACAATTGTTGGCATCATTGATATTCTCTTTGCGTTTGAGTTCTGTGAGTCTAAGAAATAAAATTAAGACAATTAATGCATCATAATACGTCATTTGATACTTTCTATAATCAAGTCAATTTATGTCTTGAAACAATGATTTTTTTTAACCATGTGTTAGTCAACTTTCTATTGCTGTGGTAACACTGCTGAGAAAATCCACTAAAATACACCCTTCTTTTGACTGATGTTTTGAGAATTTGAAGTCATTTGGACCATGCTGCTTTTGGGTCATCAGTGGATAGAGTTTGGTGGAGAAAACTGCTCACTTGCTGATGCCTAAGAAATAAAAAGAAGCAGAAGGAGGACTTCAGGTTTCTCTATTCCCCAAATGAGCATGCCAACCAATGACCTAACTTCCTCTCTGTAGTCCTCACCTCCTAAAGTTCAGCCCCTCCCACTAGTACCAACAGCTGGTGACCTAGCTTTCATGGCTTTTGGGAAATATTTAAGGTCATGTCACACCAACAGTTTCAACCTTGGTATTTATTCTTGACTAGCATGAAAAACATAATTCAGAATTTTGCTCCAAAGTTCTGCAAACAGACTAGACCAGGCAAAATGAAGCAGGACTTCTATTTTCTCTGTATTTCTCATTTAAGGAAGTAATCAGAAATAGATATAACCTAGGATTCTAGCTATGAGCCATGATATTCTAAGAAGTGGTTTTGTATCGTAAGGAGAATTGCAAACAAACAGTGGGTTAAAGTGTTTCCCACGTAGCTCTAAACCATTCATTGAGTCTTCAGAGGCCTGCTTCCCAGAAGATATTGTCTGGGGTTTGTAGAGCCCAATTATGATTGACTGCAATGCTTATACTTTCATTACAAGAACTACTAGAGAAGAATTGCTGTGTAAATTGTGTGTTACTGTGCGAGAAAGGACTGCTCAGTGATTCTAATCAGACTGTCAGCAGCTCAACGGTTTGCACAGTCAAACTTCTACATGTTTTTATACTGCCTGTTCTCTTGCACAGTACACATTTTGTTCTTGGTCTAGCTAGTGAATGAACAAAGCAAGAGAATGATGCTCTACATCCATTTTGTACAGAAGTACAATCCCCAGTACACGTTCATGATTTGTGTGCTGCAGAGGTAAACTCTATAGTGACCGTGCCTAAGGGGCTACTCTATAAAGCACCAAGTGTGGACCTTCCTGGACTGTTTTCCAGTCACCATCACGACTCGAAATCACATATCTTTTCTGTTATAGTCTTGAAATTTTCAAAAATATATACATGTTCCTTATTTTACCCTGCAGCATAGCCCACACTTTCAGAAACTTTTAAAAATATGGATCATCATCTAAAAGTTGAAGTTTGCACATTTGGTTCTAATGTTTCACACAAATCTCAACCTGTCAAAGAAAAGGATTTTAGAAGTTGAAATCCATGATCTATGAGCTCTACTTTCTCATGCCATGGCATATCATTTGACTTACCTCACAAAAGCAACCCAAGCCCCCAAACCCCCTGGACAATTCACTTCAGCATGTTTTTCAGAATACATTAAGGAAGATTTCAACTTCCAGGTATCTTCTGAATAAAATCATATTAATACATAAACACAAAATCACCCAGTAAATATACCTGACAGTGAAGCAATTGTTGCTATGTATCATGGGCTTATGATGTACGTGGAATGGTAGAGCTGGTGGGACATCTACTGGTCTCGCACTTCCTCTTGTCTTCTGGTCATATCACCTGTGATTCTGTGACAGGTGATGGTGTGGACGGATCTAGGTTCTCTTCAGCCAATTGAAACTTAATTGTGTTGTATGGGTTTATTAGTTTTTGAGACAAAGTCTTCTCATGTAGCCAGGCTGGCTTTGAACTCACAGTTCTTCTGCATCTGCTCCCTAGGTACTAGGATTTCAAGCATTTACTACCACTCTGGTCTCATCTTGATTATGCCACAGAGGCACAAGTCTCCTTCGCTAGCAGATTGATTTCAGGTCAACATTTCCCAGAGGGAAGCACCATTGCAGCTCCCTGTATACTGTCAACTCTTTCCTAACTGGTATATGTAGCCATGTTGCTGAGACCTAGATCTAAGCCCAGATAATAGGTTTTTGAAAGCAGAAGCAGGGTCCTTTGTATGTGGTATCTTTGGTTCAACATTATATTTGTGACATTTGGAATCTTTCTCTTTTGCTTTTAAGAAATGATGTAGACTTGTGGCTGTTCAATGAGATGCTCTGAAATTTCAAGAGTGCCCTGAAGACACAAGAATCAATTGGTCAGTTGTGTATTTAAATACTCAGCGGTATTTTCAGGTATCTGGGAATTTTTTTCCCAATTTTTATATTTATTTATTTTCCTTACTAGTTCAGCCACAAACTTTGCATGTGCAACCTGGACAGTGGTTTACAGTAGGTCCTTCACTTAGATTCCAATGACCAAATGGCAAAGTTTTGGGATATTAGTATTTCAAAGGTCATCTTAGAAGTCTACACCCTGAGATTTTTTTCCTTGTACAGGTTAGTGGATTTTTCTCATAATTGACTAATTAAGTGGAAACTAGAGGTTTTTTTCTTTTACCTAAGGCCATTCTTAATATTTCTTTTAATATTTAACTGTATAACTGTGAGAATAATCCATGACCACAGTACCCTCTCCTTTCATTGATACGTAATGTACATAGAATTTGACTTACAGGCCAGACTATTTACTGTATCATCATCTTTTGGGGCCCAAACACATAGTAGTTTTCTTGAAAGGGACACTCCCAATTTAGCCAGACAATATTAAACCCCATTTTTTTGCCAGCACCTTACAGCCACTATGCATGTGGAGTCTTGAGGCTCTGTTGGATGTGCAAGTAATGCCTGGAGAAGCCTCCCTCTGTCCCACAGAAATGAGGATCACAAAAACACATACGGCTGATGATTGCTTAGAATCTCACAACACACAAGATAGAACAAAGTGCCAGGGCCAGAGCAAATGCCCAGCAATGCCAGTGGACAGGTACCTAACATGTTCTTTATAATTTATCTTTTAATGTGTAGATGCCAAATTATTGAAATCACACAGGTGTTCCTGGAAAGAGTCTTTAAACTTTAAACTGCCTCCTTCATCCTTTAAATGGCATACACCCACTTAAATACCACCAACCACTGGCTGCATCCTGTATCATTCTTCATAGATTTTTGTTTAATTTTACATTTAAAAAAAGCACAACAGAAAACCAGTGGCATTTTCATGCTGGAACAAACCCAGGATCATTTTTCAATGCCTATGTGATGACAATCTGGTTATTAGGTTGTCAGAAATTTGTGACAAAATGTAGTGTTGGACTACCTAATTCCATTGCTTCAGTCCAATGGGGCCAGCAATCTGTTTCCTAATGATTTTTGGCCAGGGTGGTTTTGTAAAAGGCAAACGTATCAGTCATGTGATAAATGTTTGCTGTTTATGTTTACTAGACTAAACAAAGAAACTCCACTTAGGCCTGCTCTTGAGGGGATAGGAATAATACACATTGCTCAGAGTCCAGATGGCCCATCCATCTGAAAGTTTTAAGTCACTGGGGAGAAATTTGAAAGAACCAAGACTTTCTGCAGGTGTTCTTTCATTTCACTGAAAAATACACAATGAAATCAGAAGTCTTAGGGATGCACATTTAAAAATTTAGTTTTATTACCATCTACCTAATTTATATTTTTATTTAAAGAGCTGACATTTTCTTTCAGATTCAATACCTAAGTACTGGAGTACACAAAGGAGTCTTTTATATACTCTTCTTTTTATTGAGGTTGGTTCAGGTTTTGTAACATCATAATCATTTAATATTGGCAAAATTAAAAATGTATTTATATAAAGACAGACATAACACTGAAATGCATTCTGATAGCATGGCTGCATGATTAGGTTTTCTTTCTTTGACAATTTCTTCATAAGAAAGGGCTAAGGATGATTCTCTGTGGTAGCATACTATTTTAGCTAGCATGCACAAGACTCTGAGTTTAATCCCAAGGAAGCAAACAAAACTTGTTTTGAATGGCATGGTCTATACCTGTAATCCCAGCGTTTGGAAGGCCAAGCCAGAAGGATTCTGAGTTTAAGATCCTCCTGGACTACATTACCGTTCCAGGCCAGCCTAAGCTGCGTAGACTGCATCAAAACAACAAACAGGCAAACCAGGTGGGGTTAAATACCCGCAGAGAAGTAGAGAAGTGCTTGTTATTATGTCCTTGCAGATAAATCACCAATCCCAAGGGTGCTATGGGCCCTGAGGTTCACCATTGTCCCATAAATCTTTTCCAACCACATGACTCTGCTGCTGAGGTAGCAAGGATGTAACTGCTTAGATCACATCTAGGAAGCAGAAGGTGGGCACGCAGGTGGACTAACCCATGGAATGTAGTTTCACGTTGACCTCAAGGTACAGGTTTTTAAGAGAACTAGGAAAAGAAGCTGTTAGAAGTATGACGTTCTGAAGACAGTTCTACAGAAGCACGAGGATTTGTGATATTTGCTTCTATGAGCAAGTAACTGTAGTGAGAATCAGTGAGAAATGTTTTTGGTGGAGGGGAGGGGTGATGCTCTACTCCCATGACATCATTAGGTCCCAGAGGTAACAGCTTTTAATGCAGGTGCTTTGAGGATTAAGTTGTAACATGAATACTGGGTGAGACACTGTGCTTATGTTAGAAGATCTAAGTTGATAGTACCTGTCATAGATTCTTTATTTAATAAAAACTTTTCTAAATTTCTACTAAGTGACTTTGATGAAGGGGTGTCATAGTTAGCTTCAGTTGTCAACTTGATGCACCTGGGAAGAGGGAATCTTAACTGAGGAAATGCTTCCATCCGGCCTATGGGCAAATCTGTGAGGGTGTTTTCTAGACTATTAACTGATGGAAGAGGGCCTACACCATTGTGAGCATTGCCATGCCTGGGCATCTAGAAATGGGCTGCATAAGAAAGGTAGCTGATTGTGAGCCTGAAAGCAAACCAGGTCTCTGTCTGCTTCAGTCGCTACCTCTTGAGTTTCTGCCCTCCCCTTTCTCCATGATGAACTGTAAAATGGAAAATTAACAAATGCCTACTTTGTTTTCATTTGTACTGTTTGTCATGCCAACAGAGAAACCAAACTTGTGCAAGATGTCAAATTGCTATCTTGGGGAAGGGTATGCAGAGATGCACAAAGGGATTCAGGGAGTATTTGTGGTAACCTGAGAATGCGTTTCTCCCTATCAGATACTTCTCTAGAGAGAGTTCTTAACCAAACAACTTGAATTATGTTCAGTTAGCATTATCTGCTTATTTATAGTTTCCTTTTCAATTCAAGTTTTGTGAGCCATACTACAAAAAGTGCATGCGTGTGTGTGTGTGTGTGTGTGTGTTTGTGTGTGTGTGTGTGTGTGTGTGTGTGTGTGTGTGCGTGCGTGCGTGTGTGCACACCGGATGTCAATCTTGGGTATCATTTCTCAGGTGCTGTCCACCTTATTTTGTGTGTCTCTCTCTGACACGAGGCTCGCTGGCTTGGTCAGCTAAGGGTCTGCCCATCTTCACCTCTCACTGCTGAGAGCACAAGGAACAGTGCCAGCCTGGCTTCCTGATTTGTTTTCTGGAACTTAGATCCTGATGCTTTTGTGGCAAATCCTTTACTGATGGATCCATCAGAGGTGTCTCAGGCCCTATACTTGTCAGTTTTATTTCTCAAGACTGGTGTGTGTGTGTGTGTGTGTGTGTGTATGGTGTGTGTGTGTGTGTGTGTGTGAGTGTGTGTGTGTGAGTGTGTGTGTGTGAGAGTGTGTGTGTGTTTGTGTGTGAGTGTGTGTGAGTGTGTGTGTGTTTGTGTGTGTGTTTGTGTGTGAGTGTGTGTGAGTGTGTGTGAGTGTGTGTGTGTTTGTGTGTGTGAGTGTGTGAGTGTGTGTGTGTGAGTGTGTGAGTGTGTGAGTGTGTGTGTGTTTGTGTGTGTGAGTGTGTGTGAGTGTGTGTGTGTGTGTGAGTGTGTGTGTGTGAGTGTGTGTGTGTTTGTGTGTGTGAGTGTGTGTGTGTGTGTGTGAGTGTGTGTGTGTGTGTTTGTGTGTGTGTGTGTGAGTGTGTGTGTGTGTTTGTGTGTGAGTGTGTGTGAGTGTGTGTGTGTGTGTGTGTGAGTGTGTGTGTGTGTGTGTGTGTGTGTGTGTGTCTCCCTCAGCCTTTGCAGTATCAGATCCAGATTTACTGGGCCTTGCCCATGCTAGGTAACTGCTTTACTGCTGAGAGCTTCATCCCTACTTCTCCAAGGGTTTTCTATGAATTGTGGCTTTGATATTCCTTCATCTCCGCACAACATCCCATGAATAAGCCCGAGCTTTGTGACAGTCTCTTCTCTTCCCAGCCTTTCCTATGAGTTCATACCAGCCCCATTCAAATTCAGGGAGTCTCCTCATTTAGCAAATGCAAACGTAGCACAGTTTTGTCATTTCCCAAGCTCCCAAGGTGCTTTCCACTAGGACTGAAACTAAGCGCCCGATTCCAGCTTTAATGTTCTAAAAAAAAACGATGCCCTCACAAGTCTCCTGTAGCAAGGAGGCACACAGACCGCTTCGTGACATTTTAATAGCTTATTTATTTTATATAGATATAATGTCTTAAAGGTGTTTAAAATGTCAGAATAGCCTGAGAAATGTATGCAAACAACATCCTGCAATTAGCAAGTAGAAAGATTTAAAGATGCACCAGTGTTCTAAACAACTGAAAACAAAGTTTTGCACAATTACTGCATGTGAAAGATTCATTTCCTGCAGGAGATACCTGTCAAAGCAATACTGTGTTTTCCTGTGGAAGTTAACTGACATTGGGCTGTCAAAGCTGGAATTGGAAGGTACCTTTCCCCAAGAGTAAACACTGATTAACTCAAATTTACCAGTGAAGATGGATCTTACAAGTTTGGTAATCCTTTTCTGACACTTTATGTTTAATGGCATGCCTATTTATGTAGAAATCATTTTAAATGATTAAATTTGCTCACATAAATTATATCAGTGATTCAGTGTCTCCTTCCTGGACATCATAGTATAACTGTTTATCATGGTGGCTCGGATTTTGAGATTCTGTAAGCCTTGTAGATAATATTCACTTTGGAGATACCATAACCTTGGGATATGTGTTTTTTGTGTACAACAAGCTCTTGAGATTTCTAATTTGTCTTTAATTTTACTAAGCAAAATAGAGAACATATATAGTTGTAAAGATCAATTCTGTATATTAGAAGATGAAGGTGTAAACTGATACCTTTATTAGTTACTTTGATAAAATCTGAGACAGAAATACTCGTCAGAACCCCAGGGGGGAGGGTTATTGTAGCTCATGGTTCTCGAGGCCTTGTCCCATAGTGGTGGGGAAGCCGTGGTAAAACAGCCACATGGTGTCAGAGGCATGCAGCAGACCTCACCTTAAGAGTCAGACCATGGGCAGAGAGACTAATCTAGAGGCAGGAGTACATGTAGCATTCAAAGGCTTGTGTCTGGAGACCCACCTTAGGTAGGCCGTATATCTCAATGGTTCCACCACTTCCTGGTGTTCACACACCTAAGTCTGAAAAAACATTCCACACTCAAACCAAAATCGTATATTTTCTGGCAATTGCCTTTGATGCTATTCTGCATCCAGCCCCAGAAAAATGGAACCCTCACATCCCCATCAACATTACGTTAAGTACTGTGGGGTCTTCAAACTACAATCACAAGAGGGCTTTTCCAATTGCTGTTTGCTTTAATGAAGAAATCACACAGAGTTCAGAGCCCGAGTGACATCAAATCCTAAGACAAGCTGCAAGGGACACTGTGGCTGTGATGACTGTGAGCACTGGGCTTTAAACGAGGAGGAGTGAAGATTGCAGATTAAGGATGCTGTTAAGATGTGGGTATAAAACTACTTCTCCTTAACCTGGCAAGGTGCCCAAGCCTCCTGCTAACACAGTCACTTTGAAGTATTAAATTTATCCCTCAATTTCCTTTTTTATGGCCTAATAGTCTCTTTAGGTTCTTACAGGATGGAGTGGTAAGACATTTGTGTTTTTTTCCGATGAAATTTTCTTCCCCTGAAAGCTTGTTGGAAAACGACAACTGTGTTTTGCAAATAAGTCCCAGAGATGTAATGGGTTAGTACGCATATATATTCCATGAATTACAACCCATTATAGAATCTACCATCAAAGGAATAAAGTAATTCTAACAATAGATATCAAAGGTCTTTAGAAACAACAATGACAATAACAGTTCACACACACACACACACACACACACACAGGCACACACATGTGTGCACACATATACACGGCATGCAAACACTTGTGTGGGAATGAGGTTGGGGTCTTTGAGGTTGGTTTTAGTTTTAAATGCTAGCCCAAACATCAGTAAATGAGCTATATAGCACCTTTCAGCATAGTAGAAGAATTTGTAAATTGCAAATGAAATACAAGCATAAACGATTGAGAGTTAAAAACAACTTGTCTGACTCCTCGAAGTTTTGAAAGGTGGCAGGATAGTCATACATGTACATCCAGCTCTTGTGCATCTTGTTCACTCTGCATTGTTTCTTTAAGTGATTAATTTTAAAGCCACTGTGTTAAAACTGAGGTGTTTCCAATATGTTGGTCAGTTTCTGACATCCCTGGAAAGATAGAGCAACATTTAGCCCACTCATGTCTGTGGCAGTGTATCCTTGGAATGAAATACTTCCTTCCTATTTTTTTTTTTCTGTGCCATTCCAGAGGTGTTCCAGGCACACACACACACTATTTTTCCTTAGAGAAGAAATAACTCACAGTAGCTCCTGTGCCACCTGTATGTTTTTCCTCTGCATACTTGAAGTTAAGATTGTATGAGAAAACAGCACATGTGGAGTATGAAAGACGACCTTGTTTTTAATGCCTTCAATGTGTTCTCTTGCAGAGTTGTATCATAGTTTACTTAACTGGTACTAGTACAGATACTATAACTATAACTGAGACTGTTTTTAAAACCTCAGGCAGTAAAATGCCATGTCTCCATAGTCTTTCAGGATCTGCACACTGATCTTACTGGCAAAACACAATGATAAATGTGGCACATTTTCTCTGTCTCCAGGAACTGTTGCCACTTTGGTGACAGTAAGTTCTCTCCCCACCTGTATTATTTGTCACGGCAGAAACCACTGTGTTGTTATTCAAGAGGGAGATGATTGAGGGAATGAGCTTAGCACCAGTTGCACAGGTAGGTGCTTATCCTGCGCTTTATCTCACACAAGTATCACCAGGGCGGCTTGAGAGTCTGGGCTCAGCCACAGCAGGAGGAGCCCGAGAGTCCACATTGCTAACAAGTTTCCAAGTGATGCCCAGGATGCTTTCAGCAGAACACACTTTTAAAAATAAGGTTTGTAGAAACAAATTAGCTTTTCACTTTGTGGAATGAGTTGTGGTGGTATTTCGATTTTGAAATTATGGTGTTGTTTATATTTTACAAATGGTGACAGTTTCTGCTGTTCTGCTGGCTGGGTGGTGAATTTGATGGCCAATGGTGGCAGGTAGTACCTATTTAAAAATTGGTTAAGTCACACATGCTTAGCTTTGAGTATCTTGTGTAAAATACCTGATTTAAGGTCACAGTAGCCTTAAGTTGGTAAAAATGGGATTATAGAATGAACAGCTTACATTTTCCTTCTGTTGCTACCTTTGGAGATGATATCTGCTTATGGTTCCTGGAAATAAGATTTCTACTAAAAATTGAGATCAAGGTGGTCAGGCCTCATTGTGACAGTTTAATCTCTTCTTAAAATGTAGGTTATTGGAAATGAAGAATTGTTGAATTCTTAATGTCTGGGGTAACATTAAGAGCATTGGCTAGCTTTCCAGAAGACCCAGGTTTGATTCCCAGCACCCATATCCTTACATAACTCCAGTTCCAGAGGATTCTATTTCCTCCTCTTGTCTTGTCTCCATGGTCACCAGATATACGTGTGGTTCACCAACATACTTGGGGGCAAAACACTCTCGCACAAAAAATGAAAATAAATAAATCTAAGTATTAAAAAAGAATAAATTTATGAAAAGGTAATTGTTAAATTGAATAGTTTATCCCTTTATAAATTTTGCTGCGTACTATGACAAAGACTGTCTCTTTAACCAAACTTTAAATATTTTCCCAGTACTAGGAATCAAACCTAGGACATCATACATGCTAGTCAAGTGCTCTGTGACTAAATTATATCTCAACCCTTAATCTCTGAGCTTTCTTCTCCACCAGGTTTCTAATTAGGTCTTGGTACCCCTGTTGTAGCCTTTGCTGTGCCTAGTCTGGTGTTTGTAACAAAGCTGTTAAGTGACATTTGGGTACCTGGATATTTGATCAGGCTCTTTACCACGCCCTTGCTCTCCAGCTTTTTGTCTGCTTTTCACAGGAGTCCTGTTAGGATTAATCCAACAAGATTTCCTCTACTTCCTTTAGCAATTTCCCATTCCCTGACCCCTTTACCTTCTTTAATATTGCCCATAAATCCTGACTGCCTTGCTGTATTGTACGTTAAATCTATTCTCTCCTGTGCTAGTACCCTTTGATAAACTCCTTCTTACCTCTTGAACAAATGTCAGAATAAGTACTGTTTAATATCTGTTTCTTGTCCTTCTGTAAAACTATCATTTTGTGATATTTGAAAAACGTTAAAATAGAAGCAAAACATATTCTCATCACCTTAATTTTTTTATTGAATTTAGAGTTATAATTAAACTCACTTGAAATATAAATATTACTCAAAATTCAGTTTGAAAAAAGTAGCACTGGAAAGAAATATGAATTATTACTGAACTTTGGGGTCATTAAAATATAGTTTTTTAGGAAGAATTAAATCATGTCTCATAAGAACACACACTGAAGATTTAATTTGATTTATGTGATGGGAAAGAACTAAGTAATTGTAATAGCTAGCTCACAGGAAAAGTGAAACAGCACAAACATCTATGAAGGAAAAGAAGGCTGGGGTGAGGTGCAAGTTGAGATGAAACTGGCTTTGCCACAGTGGGAATTTTCAGATTCTGTTTTCTGTGTCAAGGTAGCCTTGCGTGTGCTTTTACTGAAGTGAATGAGGTAGACCCATGACTAAACTGCAGAGTCAGTTAAAGTTACTACATGTCAGGGAAGAATTTATCTATTTACATCAGTTGGATGCAAGTTATCAGTGTGCAAAATACATCAAAGACAGTGAACAGTAGAGAGGTCTGATGGCTGGGGAAGGTGCATTAGAGGTCATATGCTATTTTCTATTAAAAGGATTTTTTTTTCCCAACAAGATGATGGCCACCTTTCACCTAGATGTGTGCCCCAAGTATTGACTTGCCATTATTCACTTGTGAAAAATATAAAATGCCCCAATGATTGTAGATTATTGTTTCAGTCAGGGTTACTATTGCCGTGATGAAACACCGTGACCAAAAACAACTTGGGGAGGAAAGGATTTATTCATCTTATACTTTTACACTGTAATCTACCACTGAAGGAAATCAGGACAGGAACTCAAACAGGGCAGGAATCTGGAGGCAGGTGCCAATACAGAGGCCATCAAGGAATGTTTGCTGGCTTGCTCCCCATAGCTTGTTCAGCCTGCTTTCCTCTAGAACCCAGTACTAGTAACTATCCTCAGAGTGGCCCCACCCATAATGTTCTGGGTCATCCACCATCAATCATTAATTGATAAAATGCCTTAAAGGCTTGCCTACAGCCTGATCTTATGGAGGCATTTTCTTGATTGAGGCCTCCTCCTCTCTGTTGACGCTAGTCTATGGCAAATTGACATAAAGCTAGCCAGAACAGTAATTATATACAAATAAATAATATAGAAGATGAGCTAAACATTATACATTGTCATAAATTGTTCTTAGCTGTAGAGAAATAAAAGATGTTTTTATATCTATCTTGTAGTTTCTCACCTTCAACCTTGTAGTCAGAATATAAAGAAAAAGATCTGTTTTTCCCTGGAAAATTTAACTTCCTGGTGTGAGGCAACAACCCACCCAGAATAGGTTGTTTTCAAGCATTCATTTTCATAATTGAGCATGTTCATTTGAACCAAAGTACATTTAGAGAGGACAGTACAGTCTAAGTTGGTTGAACAAAAACAGTTTGAAACCATACCTGGAAGTAAATCCATATTGTTCAGGAGCCAAGTTCAGTCAACAGATGGTGGGATGGAGATATTGTGTTGCCTGCATTCTGAGAATGAGAGTTGGAACTCAGAATCCCTTGGTTGAGATCTGACAAATTCTTGGTATGCAGTTATCTGATTTCCTTAAGTCTTCCTTCCTAGGAAGTAGGGTCAGCTAAATGGAGCATTAAGTATATGGCATAGTGCCTTAGCTTCTGCCATTCTTATTAATCCTCCATTTTGTGGAGAGGGTTGTTTTGGTTACTTTTCTGTTGCTGTGACAAAATACACATGGCTTGATGGTTTGTTTGGGCTATGGTAAGAGATGCCAGAGTTCATAACAGTGGGGAGGCATGGCACATGGCAGTAGGATTGGAAAGCAGAGAGAGATCTTCTTCATTTTGTCCATATACAGAAAGCAAAGGGAGGTGGGAGAACAGGAAGTGGAGTGACACCCTAGTGATGTAATTGCTCCATCAGGGCCCCACCTCCTAAAGGTTCTGTGGGACCATGAAAGGTAGTGTGGACCCGGTTGAGCTAAGGCTTGAAGCCCTGGAGATTCTGAAGGGATGGTAGGAGCTTTGCCTGTTCCTGGGTACCAGGCCTCTGTCATTAGCCACAGCCCCCATAGATTTGTGGCCATCCTTCACATAAGAGCAATGACCCAAGTCCCTCCAAATGTAGAGGATGTGACCTGTGGTCACATAGGCTCAAGACAGATCTCCATTTTAATGAGGTACCTAAAGGCCAGGCCTTAGCCAATAAACTTTACTTCCTAGACACAAAAGATATTTAATCTCAGGCCCACCTTGAGAAGAAAGGTATAGTTTTATGTATCTACTTTCCACCATGACAATAAATGCTTTAAAACCATGGACTGCCTGTTTTCATCATGATCTGCCATAGGGAACCATGGGAAAGGTCTTTGACTATAGAGCTGCCATTTAGTCTCCCGTAGAAGGCTTCTCTGTGCTCCCAGTCACAATTGCCAACAAGCCAAGCCCACTACCATCAAGCCAAGGACTCCCTGAGGGACTAGCCGAAGTTCCCTCCTTAGTCCCTCCCTTGCCCCGGGGCCTGGGCCACATCCAGCCAGTGGGCCTCCACTCTGTTGTTAGCTCTTCTGTGGATTCCAGTGGCATCTGGATGTCCAAGGGCCTGAGAACGAGAAGACCCTGACCTCATCACAGGCCTGGGGACCCTTGAGCTAGCTCCACTTGTTTTGTACCTCCTCAAAACTTCCTGCATCCTGCCTCCCTGAGTGGCTGTGCCTTGTGGTGAAGCAGATATCGGACTCCACAGCCGTACAAGGTTCCAGTTACATTATCTTCAAACAGCATCACCGGAGACGAAGTATTCAGTGTAAGCCTAGGTAAACCCAGCACTTGGAAAGCAGAGATTCAGGTCTGTGGGAGTTCAAGGTTAGGCTGGTCTATGAAACAGGAATTTCTGGTTTCACTGAAGACTCAGTTGTATCATATGATTTTTTTTTGAAGCTGTCTAAGAGGATCTTTAGCTGAAGCAGGCATGGGAGAGGATGTTTTACTGAGACCAGACTTGGGGCATTTTTCCTGGAAGATGCCTTGTGAAAGGACATGGGATGGTTTGCTGGAGCAGATGCTTGAGAGGCTCGTGATGCTTGGGAGAAGAATAAGCATAACACACCAGACAGTGGACTATGCATTTGCATTGGCTCACCTTGCAATTCTTTGCTGGTCTTCACTGGGCTTTGCTGAGGCTGGTCTTTGCTGACAAACACTCTTGCATTGTTTCACCTTGCTTTCTTAGCTGCTCATTGCCTGTCCTGACTTCATAGAGAGAAACTTACCAAAAAAAAAAATGTCTGGTGGTATTCGGGCTACTTCTTGCTGCTTCTTTGGACTCATGCACATCAGCAGAGACTAGCAGTTTTTTTCTGGATCAAGCCATTGCTCCTGATTTGTGTTTGATGTTTTGGTAATGGGCTGGACTGCTGACAATTAAGATTCAATTTTCAGGATCTATATAAAAACAAAAAACAAAAAACCAAACAACCAAAACCAAACCAAAAAAAAAAAAAAAAAAAAAAAAGAAAGAAAGAAAGAAAAAAAGAAAGAAAGAAAGAAAGAAAGAAAGGAAGAAGAAAAAAGGAAAAGCTAGGGGTAGGTGTATGCCGATTAATAAAAGCACTGTGGAGGTACAGACAAGAAGAATCCCTGGTCACCAGGTCCCAGTGAGATACTTTGTCCCACAAAACAACATGTGTGGATGGCTCCTGAGGGACATAGTAATACTCAGACCTGACAGGGAAGGTTCACATGCACAACACATGCAAATCCCCCTCCCAAGAAGACCTCCTGGGATTGGACAGCTCTCCTTTGTATTATCTTTTGTTTTTGTCACTCGTTCCCAAGAGTGCCTGCTGTTTTATTTCTGTGAACACTTTTACTTAGCAAACTTTCTCTGACAAAAGACGAGACAGTAACTATTACAGGTTCTGTGGTCCTAAGGAGTCCTTTGCATTTGCTTAATTCTGAGTTGCTAAATGAAAGCAGGTATTGACAACAGGTAAATAATACTTGTATCTCTATGATACTTTATTTATGAAGGTTCATATATGAATTTTGTAACTTTTACCATTTTGTAAACTAATACTTCGCTGTAAAAGTTTTCAAAAACCTTTAAAAGTATAATGATCCATTTTAGATTGGCTGCTAGGAGGCAGCTGTCTAGGTGTAGCCCATGTGCCTTTGTGTGTATACTTTTGTTGTACAGAATAAACAGAATAGGACTGCTGGATCTTGATTAGGTTTTATGCTGAGGTCTCTCAGTTTCCATATGATATATCTAGGGCAAAGAAACCTTGTTCACTAAAGCTTTGTTATTTTTGTTGTAAAATGTAGATGATACAAAATTGGAGTTGGTTTGTGAGCTAAATGAATTGTACTCAAACACGAAGTTTCCTACCTGACCCATAAAAAAATTCACAGGTAAAGTCCTCTGGGCCTTTCCACCACTTGGGATTTTTATTTATTTTGATTTCTATATATGCAGGTTTGGGGCAGTATCAGTTTTACTTTTTTATGAATTCAATTTTTATAGAAAGCATTCAACTTCTTAATTTGTATTAAATCATACACATATATAATGCTTAATAGGAACAGAAACAAAATGTATTAAAAGAATGTCATAAAAAGCTTTGGATTTAATCTTCATGTGAAGAGAAACCTTCTTTTCCTCATTTATTTGGTCAGCCGACAAGGTTTGTACTGAATTTTCAGATTCTATTTTCTGTGTCAAGGTAGCCTTGCATGTGCTTTTACTAAAATGAATGAGGTAGACCCATGACCAAACTGCAGAGGCTGTGCTGGGCTTTTCCAGCCTTTATGGGATGTTTCAGTAACTTTGCCTTCATCATGTCGCCTGTTGATATTACTCTATGGTGGTAGTTAACTCAGTCTTCTAATTTTGTTACAATTGGATGACTCCACCTATTCAGTGTTGCACACATCAGTCTGTTCTTTTCATGTTTTACACTCCATACTACATACAATGGCAGGAAAAGGCTGGGTGCTTTATGAGTGCATGGTAGCAAAATAATGGGAAGTCTGTGTGGAAGTCACTATCTTTGGGATACAGAGGAAATTGCTCAAAGAATTCTACATCAAAGTAGGTATTTGACAAATTATTTGTTAGATATATTGGTATCAAACCTTCGATTGTAATGAAAGAAGTCTATATTAAAAATTAAGCACAAAATACAACACCCCTTCATGTTAAAAGTATTGGAGAGATCAGGAATTCAAGGCCCATACCTAAACATAATAAAAGCAATTTACTACAAGTCAACAGCCAATATCAAATGAAATAGAGACATATACTTGAAGCAATCCCACTAAAATCTTGGACAAGACAAGGATGCCCACACTCCCCATATCTATTCAATATGGTCCTCAAAGTGCTAGCTAAAATAAAAGAGTTCAAGGGGAAACAAATTGGTAAAGAAGAAATAAAGGTATTACTATTTGCAGATGATATGATAGTATACATAAGCAACCCCAAAAATTCTACCAGAGAACTTCTCTAGCTGATAAACAACTTCAGCAAAGAGGCCGGATATTAAATTAACTCAAATAAATCAGTAGCCTTCTCTTATATAAATGATAAACAGGCTGAGAAAGAAATTAGGCAGACAACTCCTTCACAATAGCCACAAATAATATAAAATATCGTGGAGTAACTCTAACCAAACAAGTGAAAGACCTGTATGACAATAAATTCAAGTCTCTCAAGCAAGAAATGAAAGAAGATCTCAGAAATGGAGAGATCTCTATGCTCATGGATTGGCAGAATTAACATAGTAAAAATGGCCATCGTACCAAAGGCAATTTATAGATTAAATGCAATCCCCATCAAAATCCCAACACAGTTCTTCAAAGACATGGAAAAAGCAATTCTCAAATTCTTCTGGAAAGGCAAAAAACCCAGAATAGAGAAAACAATTCTTTTTTTTTTTTAAGATACTTTTTTCATTTACATTTCAAATGCTATCCCAAAATTCCCCTATACTCTCTCCCCCCATCCCCGACCTGCTCCCCTACCCACTGACTCCCACTTCTTGGCCCTGGCTTTCCCCTGTACTGCGCATATAAAGTTTGCTAGACCACAGGGCCTCTCTTTCCAGTGATGGCCGAGTAGGGCATCTTCTCCTACATATGCAGCTAGAGACATGAGTTCTGGGGGTACTGATTAGTTCATATTGTTGTTCCACCTATAGGATTGCAGATCAAGGACACATGCTCCACTATGTTCATAGCAGCCCTATTTATAATAACCAGAAGCTGGAAAGAACCCAGATGTCCCTCAGCAGAGGAATGGATACAGAAAATGTGGTACATTTACACAATGGAGTACTACTCATTTATTAAAAACAATGAATTTATGAAATTCTTGGGCAAATGGATGTATCTTGAGGATATCATCCTGAGTGAGGTAATCCAACCCCAAAAGAAGTCACTTGATATGCACTCACTGATAAGTGGATATTAGCCCAGAAACCTAGAATACCCAAGATACAATTTGTAAAACACAAGAAAATCAAGAAGAAGGAAGAGCAATGTGTGGATACTTCATTCCTCCCTAGAATAGGGAGTAAAATACCCATGGAATGAGTTGCAGAGACAAAGTTTGGAGCTAAGATGAAAGGATGGACCATTCAGAGACTGCCCCACCCAGGGGTCCATCCCATAATCAGCCACCAAACGCAGACACTATTGCATACACCAGCAAGATTTTGCTGAAAGGACCCTGATATAGCTGTCTCCTGTGAGGCTTTGCCAGTGCCTGGCAAATACAGAAGTAGATGCTCACAGTCATCTATAGGATGGAACACAGGGCCCCCAATGTAGGAGTTAGAGAAAGAGAAAACAATACTTAACAATAAAAGAACAGCTGGGGGAATCACCATTCCTGACCTCAAGCTTCACTACAGAGCAATACTGATAAAAATGGCATGGTACTGGTACAGAGACAGACACATTGATCAATGGAATAGAATTGAAGACCTAGAAATAAAACCATACACTTATAGACCCTTGATCTTTGACAAAGAAGCCAAACATATACAATGGAAAAAAGAAAGCATCTTCAATAAATGGTGGTGGTCTAACAGGCTGTCTGTATGTAGAAAAATGAAAATAGACCCATATTTTTCACCTTGCACAAAGCTCAAGTCCAAGCAGATCAAGGAGCTCAGCATAAAACCAGATACACTGAATCGAATAGAAGAGAAAGTGGGAAAGAGCCTTGAACTCATTGGCAGAGGGGGAAATTTCCTAAACAGAACTCAAATGGCTCATGCCCTAAGATCAAGAATTGATAAATGGGACCTCATAAAACTGGAAAGCTTCCGTAAGGCAAAGGACATTGTCAATAAAACAAATCAACAACCAATCAATTGGGGAAAAATCTTCACTGACCCCACATCTGATAGAGAGCTAATATCCAAAATATATAAAGAACTCAAGAAGCTAATAACTAAAAAATAAACAATCCAAACAAAAATGGGGTTTAGAACTAAACTGAGAATTCACAACTGAGGAATCTCAAATGGCTGAGAAGCACCTAAAGAAATGTTCCAAGTCCTTATTGATCAGAGAAAGGCAAATCAAAATGACCCTGAGATTCCACCTGACACCAACCAGAATGGCTGAGATCAAAACCTCAGGTGACAACATATGTTGGAGAGGATGTAGAGAAAGAGGAACACTCCTCCATTGCTGGTGTTCCAGAAAACTGGAAACAGATCTACCTGAAGACCCAGCTAGACCATTCTTGGGAATATACCCAAAAGATGCCCCACCATGCCACAGAGGCACTTGTTCCACTATGTTCATAGCGGCCCTATTTGTGATAGCCAGAAGCTGGAAACAACCCAGTTTTTCCATGATGGAAGAATGGATACGGAAAATGTGATTCCTTTATACAACGAAATACTACTCAGCTATTAAGAAGAAGGCTATCCTGAGCTTTGCAGGGAAATCGACAGAACTAGAAAATATCATCCTGAGTCTCTCACCTCCCAGGTCTCTGGTGCACTCTGGAGGGTCCTCCCAACCTCCTATGTCCCGAGGTTGCATGTTTCCATTCTTTCTGTTGGCCCTCAGGGCTTCAGTCCTTTTTCTTCACCCAGTACCAGATCAGGTTCTGCTCCTCCCTGACCCCTCGCCACTACCCTCGATCCACTTTCCCTCTCAGGTCCCTACATTCTGCACAAAAGTATAGATTAACAAGAGAAAAATATATGATTTTTGGAAAATATTACATGTAAGTCTTTACAAACCAAGAGAAACTGAGAAACATCCATGTTTTTATTCTGCTTCATGAATAGTGGGTAGTGGTGCAGAGTAAAATGGAGTCAGTAGTTACAATCTCTGGGAATCAGTATTTGCCCATTCAGATAAGAATATTCCTCTTCCACAGGCACAGGAAGGGACCCTCTGGAACAAGTCTTCTTACCTATTGTAGAGAATTCCTCTAAGGCCCACTCTAGGGGGAACATTGGAAAGAATTTCCTGCTTGTGTTTTTATCAAATGCCAAGGAATTGTACTTTGATGAAGTATGTCTTGAAACATAACACACAAATATTATTTGAGTTTTCTCTGTACTAGGTACTTGCTTGGTTATAGCTAGGACACAGTGATATGCACAACTGGGTATCGTCCCTGCCACCAAGGAATTTTTGCTCTACTGAGGAAAGCACGTCAGAAAAATGTGATACATAAATATCAACGGTGGTAACCTGCTAAAAAGGAGATGAACCTGTACAGTATAAGTGCACAGAAAGAGACCTGAGTATATTGCTATGGAGGAAAGATGGTTGGGAATAATGATTGAGCCAAAATCTGAAGGAAATTTGAAAATTAAGTGGGTCAAGTAGCTGGGGTAGAGGGAAGGAAACATATCGGAGGAAGAGAAAAGCTGTGTGCAGAGGTCATGAAAGGAAAGACAATGACATGATCTTACAGCATGTGACTCTAAACTGGATATTCCTAGCTTAAGATCTATATGTGCTTTAAACAATAATATTCAAAAAGGTAAAATCATAATTCATACTGGTATAGAATAGCATGTTTAAGATGATACCAACGCATGAGACACTGAGACAAATAGTAAGACCAGTATAAAGAGAATTCAAATACAGAGCGAGAGAGAGAGAGAGAGAGAGAGAGAGAGAGAGAGAGAGAGAGAAAGGGAGAGAGAGAGAGAGAGACAGAGACAGAGACAGAGACAGAGAGAGATTATATATTTGAAGGGAATATGGAGGCAAAACTAGTTTCCCCAACGGACAAGCTAGACTTTGCCTGTTTACAAACAAGACTTACCTTACATGTCTATCACTTAGGCAGAGTTTACAGTTATAAAATGAATCAGGACACAATACTTGAAAACCAGGAGGTGGTCTCCTTTATATACAATGCATGCTTTCTCACAGAACCACATTCATTTTCTTCTCCTACAGAAACTTCAGTCATGAATACATTTTTGAAGTTTGCAGCTAGTTGCATTTGATTTTAAATGGGTATAATACAAAGCTGGACAATTCCTACCCAACCTTGAATATGTCTCACTATGTTGAACAGAATATCGAGCCAGTAATTCCCTATATAGCCCCTTTATAGCAGTCTAAGGGATCTCTGATAACAGGCTTCTTCCTTGTCACAGCAGAAAACAAGACAATCCCACCTTTGAGAGAAGGTACATAGAAAAACGAGAGAACTTGACTTTTCTTCTGGAGCCCCTGTGAGAACAAAGGGGGATATCTTTCCAGTGATTTCTCCAAACCAAAAGTGGCCTTGCCAAGAAGAGGGCTGGCCCAGTCTATAGAGAGGGTTGGCAAAGAAGAATTTCAAGTTGTCAGTCACTTTGAACAGAGAATGATAATCATTTGGTCAATTTGCAGAGTGCCTCGTGCTGAGGCATTTGAATTGATGATTTGCTTTGGTGAGATGTTAAAACAGCTTTGACAGGTACTACAACTCTTTAATTGGCATTCCCACTCAGGAGTCATGTGTTTAAAATATTCCTACTGTTAAATAGAAGGACTCACCCTTGTCTTCTGTTGTAAACTGTTGAGTATAGACTCCCTTTTCTGTATCGATGCCATTCTGTACGTGGAGACAGAATTAGAATAGAAGGTAAGGTAGTTGCAGCTGACCAAAATTTAAAGCTACAGCATCACAAATGTTTGATTAAAAAAATTAACTAGTTTTGATTGTGTTGTGTTATTATCCCCCACTTACAGATTCTCTTTCTTTCTTTTTTTTTAAATTAGTATAAACTCATCTAAGATCTCAAGAATGCCGTCTCTAGCGATATTTCTGTGAGAAGCCTTTGGCTGGTGGGACAGTGCATAAATACTTTAGATAGACAGTGAGTACTTACAATGTAAGTAAGCTACCTGCAGGGAACAGTGTCACTGGCATTTTTTCTTCTACGAATGTTCTTCTACAGATGTTAAAACCATCTCTTAAAAGTCTCAGTTTGTTTCCTTCTGCTTTCATCCTATGTGAAAAACCTCTGAATCCTGTATAATTTTTAGACTTTTATTTGGAAATTTATTTAAAAGAAAGACGTAAAATAATCCCCAAGCCTGAAAAAGCAGGTTTACTGTTTGCTAAATCAGGCCTCTAATAGTAAACAGCTCAGAAAGCCTTCCATAATATTTATGAACAGTTTCTCAGTTTTATACCCAGATATTTCTGTTTCACTCTACAGCAGAGATAATCCTGGCTCAACAAAATAGGAGCCTTTTTTAGAATGAATAGACTGGACAGTTGAGTAGTGATCTGCATGATTACCAATCTTTCAAGCCCAGCTTTTATGTAAGGCAACTTTATAACTTCATCCATTCCAAAGAGACAAGCATTAAAGACCTAGGGAAAATAAAAGGCAAAAGAGAAATGTAGAGAAAGACCCCATCCCTTACATCCTTGCAGCCCCTTGTTTCATTGCTCCTCTTGCTGAGTTAACCCACTTTAAGACTACAGCATAAGTTTTGAAAAGGTATCTCACTCTTCTCCACGGCAGTCAGTCTACACAAGCAGTGTGAGGACATGACTACCTCTATTGTTCAAAAACATACTGTGTCTTTCACTGTATATTCTGTGCCAACCATTACAGATATTTTATTATGAACCCAAATTGCCAAGTAACAGTGATTAAAGCAAAGAAGAAAAGGAACATTCTAGTCTTCTTGTGACTAAGAGAATAATCAAGATGAAAATCCCAAAGCAGTATCTGTACAAAGAAATAAACACGTCTTTGTTCATCTAAATTCATAGGTCCATATGTGGCATTCTTAGTTGATGCTTGATTATGGCATGTTTCTTAAAGCACCAGTTTCTGAACGTTTTTCTGGGAATGATGTATGAAAAAGTACAGATTCCTGGCTTCCTTCCTGCAATGAAGACAGGAGGATCTTGGAGCCAAGATGGGTAGGATGTGGAATGCGCAGCTTCCTTAAATTGGATAATTGATACATTTAATATCTGAACATCATTTTAATGTAAAAGCCTGATGTGTGGACTAAAAAGTGGGAACAGAGTTAGGAAAAAAAGATGCAATAATCATGGCAGGTATGTGTTGTTAGTCCTCTGTTCCTCACTGGGAAACACCCAAGACACAGTTGTTCTCATTTTTTTTTTCAATATTTTTTTTATTATTACGTATTTTCCTCAATTACATTTAGAATGCTATCCCAAAAGTCCCCCATACCCTCCCCCCCAGTTGTTCTCATCTTGACAACAAAATCTTTGGGAGCCTCTACTCACAGAGAGGTTGTGGGTCCATACATGTCAAATTTTTTTTATATCATTCTAAGAGCTTGGGGCATCCCTTGAAGTCCATCTGTGGACATTGTTGGATGTTTCATTTTTCCCAGGATCCCTTCACTTGTTGAGAATATCTTAAAAGGGAAATGGGAGGTAGAAACCCCACTGAGAAAGGATGGCAAAAAAGCATTTGTATCCATGCCAGCTTGCTGTTGGCCCCCTGTGCACCGAACATGATATTCCCTCAAATGTTGGGGGCATAGAGATTGTATGCTACTGCCACTGTGTGCAGTCAGTTGTGGGACTTTGTCTCTGCAGCAAAAGAAATAAGCATTTTCACAAACTTCTTTCTGTGTATAGAAGTTTCTAGACACAAGCTACCTGATCTACTCCACATTTCTTCATCCATGATGCAGGCCAACTTCCTCGGTGTGCATTCAGTGGATCAAAAACTCCACCCAAACCAAATGGGAGAGATTAGTTCTATTTATTGCAAATTATCATTACCTCTGACCACATGAGGAGAGGCACAATTATTTTTGAATCATTAATTAAACTAAACCACACGTTGGGACTGAGCTAAAGAACCTCCCCTTCCCTCTTTATGGTGATAGTACTGGACAATTGTTCTTTGTCTAAAGGAAAAAATAAAGTAGCAATGTTGGTTGGATCTTTGTCTGGTATAGTAGGAGTTTCCCCAGCTGACTTCTTGTAAATCATCCAACCTTGATTGCAGCTTCTGAGAAGGGCTTGTCCCTGGGTCTTCTAATGGACTGCTAGGGTTTAATTACATGTTGTTTTATGGTGTCTGGCAGGGCAATTCCCATCCCTGACATAGCTACAGAGATCTTTACAAATAAGCTTCATCTGTCTCTCTTCTCATTTGCTGAGAAGCACTCATTCCTTTGTTTCTTGTGGATCCTACTGATGCTCTGAACTCGTACCGAATGGTGCTATTTTGAAATACACACACACACACACACACACACACACACACACACACACACACACTTATGTCATTGACTATAAAGACACTTCTAAAGCAGTTAATGACATGAAAAAGGAGAGAGCATTTAAGGTTTGTGTCAGAGGCTCTAGTCTTTCCATTAGAGAAGAAACCCTGTTTGAAGTGTGGAGTAGGTAAGCAAGGGTTGACTCCATTAAAGAGCAAGAGATAAAGTGCCCCAGCAAATGCAGTGGCATGTTTTGTTAGACATTTCCATCTATTCATAGTTGCTTGAAACAGATGTGTGTTCTTCAGGTTGCTGTTGGTTTCTAATACCCAATTCTGGAAGTGTGTGTCTTGGGAAGTCCAGGCGATGTGAGCATCACAATAAAACCTGTGCCTTGCTAGACACATTGATGGTTCTGTTGATAAGAGGCTGCACAAAGTCAACAGTTGATTCTACTTCACTGTGACATTTGCATTTAATAAAGTCACGTTTACCGTCATTTCTATATAATCACAGCGAGCACCTAGTGTGCCACAGTTGAGAATGCAAAATGAAGAGAGGGTTTCATTGAGGGCACATAGGGAAGGACAATTATTATATTTTGTGCTTAAACAATTCAAATCTTGTCTCAGAGCTAGAATAGCTGTCGTTCTTTGTCTGTGCCACACTGTCACCGAGATGTGACATATGCTAGATGACCATTTGCTGGGCTGCCTTAGCTTTCCTTTTGTCCTTCCTGGGTCTGACAGGCGTTACTAGGGCAGTTCCTAAACACATTTCCTTGGCACATACATGAGAAGGCAAAACGAGGCCATGTTGGTAACCAGAACATAAACACAATAGGGGGTACACAAGGCCACACATTGCCTCTACAGACACAATAGGGGTTACACAAGGCCACACAGTGCCTCTACAGACACAATAGGGGGTACACAAGGCCACACAGTGCCTCTACAGACACAATAGGGGGTACACAAGGCCACACAGTGCCTCTACAGACAAGGAAAAGCCCTTCTCTCCTGACTCCACTTCTTGGAGTGAGTGCTGCGTGTGGGCCAGTCATTGCCTGTCTCAATATCCTAGGCCCTAGAAAAATTCCTAGTAATTCCCATCTCTAAGATGCTTCCAAGTGTAATGGTGTCACCTAATATCTCCTCTGAGTATGTTTCTGGTGACTTGTCACCTGTGGACTTTGACACACAAGGTCTTTTTTTTTTTGAATATTAAAAGACACCAAGAATGTTTGGGTTTGTGAGTAGTTACTTTCATAATCTTAAAAAATCTTGTCACTTCTCATCCAAGTGTGTCCCTTCACATTTTATTTTCATCCACTGTGGAAAAACTGGTCTACTTGACCCATTTTTGCAGACAAATTAAATGCATAAGACAGTCTGTGTATATATAGATGTATCCTTTATAGCATATGGACAGTTTGTTTCTTTTCTTTAACGGATATATGTTTATTTTATCTGTTGTCATATGGTGTTTCGACAGTTGAATGTGCTTAGCATAATTTCTTTTACATTTCTTGCCTGTGAAATGTAGCTGAAGAATCACAGCCTTGTGAATTTCTCAGTTGTCCTTCCATTTTGTGTGTCCCCCAAGCTATAGTGACAAATGAGAATTGCCTCGTCTGGAAGTTCCCAAGAATAGTAAGGTGGAAAGAGCTGCAAACACGTGTATTAGTCCTCAGCGTATCAAGGAAATCCCCAAAGCAGATTTATATGTTGTTTTGTGAGAGGAAACATTGGCATGTCATTGGTGATTACAAACTATCAATTGATTATTGTTGAATGAGCTATAGTATAGATGACATTGTGTATGGAATTTGGCAAATGAGTGAAGCAGAAGGGAAATGATACAGACATACTTCTTAAATAGCTGTTGGAGAAGGGTGTGTGTTATTTTATCAGATCTGTTTAAAACTCCTGCCTTCAGTACTTGTTCCTAAAGGACATATGGTGAGCCAAAAAGACATGATTCCTGACTCAGAACTCAGAACCTCAGCAGAGCATTGGCCGCAGACAAATGATGGAAATGCTATTTATGGATAGTTTTGATAAATGCTAAGAAGCAGCTCAGAGTGCCGTGGGAGTGGATTGTGGCCTCTTCCAGGTGGGCATTTCTCCAAAGTCAGGTATTTGAGTGAGAACGTGACTTTAAGTAGACTTAAGGAATGTCAGTAGATATGTGGATCATGGGTCTCTGAGACTGTACCAAAATTCAGTTTTTAAAGTTTATATGCTAGGAGAGCTCAGAGGACTTGCATTCAGTTATATGATTGGTCATGATTTATTGCAGCTGAAGGATACACAGCAAAATCAGCAGTGGGAAAGTTGTATGTGGTAAAGCTCAGAGGATGCCAGGTGCAAGGTTACAAGAGTCGTCTCCCAGTGGACCTAGGAGGATGCACCTAACTCCTTGAGTGCTGACAGGGAAGCTCATTAGAGGCTCCGCACAGAGGTTTTTGTAGTAGGCTGGCCACAAAGCTATCCTATGCCTAATATGATCACAAATGTAGGGTCACAGCCAGAACACAACCTCTTAGCATGAACTCTGCTATCTGAACAATTAGATTAGGCACAGAGCCACCCTTAATAGTTGTAGGAATGACTGGAGCCCTTCTATAATTCAGGGGTCTCAGATGCTAGCCCCAAGTCACAAGCAGGCTTGCTAAAGACGGCAAGCTGAGGATGCTGTGTTATCTTCTCCAGGGCACATGGGCTGATGAAGCAGCCTTGCTTTCAAACACTTCAACAGAGAAAAACAGGAGCTAATTGAGTGACATGAATGTGGGAGGACCTTGTTTGTTGTTAGACTTGAGGGTCTGGACAGTGGAGGCCCACGACTTTCAGTCTTTGTGAGAGATCTTTTATCAAACAGAGACAGCGGGGTGTGGTACTTTGGAACATTGCTGAAAGTTCTGGGATAGGTGGGTAGACCTCTGGGCAGGATCACCCATGAAATGGCTGTTGGTCTCCTAAGTGTCTCCTCACTTGGATGTTGAAAAGATTTGCTAGGAAATGAAAGGAACCAGCTGGTGCTTTTTTCAGCGGCCATGAATGCTGCAATAAGTGCAGTCTGCCATCACAGGGAGGCACGTGATTGCCTCATTGGCTTAGAAGAATATTCAATGAGGCAGAGCTTCCTGGAGAGAGCGGAAATGATGACAGGGACAGTGCCTGGGAGGATTGCCTTTGGCAGTGACCTGGCAGGAGAAGAAGGCCTATTGGGTCCTCCCTTTGAGGAGATCTGCATGTGGAAGGCTGGGCAATGGGCTTTTATTTAAAAGGGAATAGATGAACCACTGAATTGGAGCTTGAAGTTGGCTTTATTTGAAAATGCTTTCAAAAGCTGTTTTGACAAGAATGGGGAGGAGGCAGTGGTATCATTAAATAAGCTGGCAACTTTTGTAACCAGCTTTTTTGGTTTTCACCTCTAGGGAGAGTCAATAAACTTTGATTCTCAGCATTAATGTAATTATTTTGATTTTTTTTCTGGCTCATTCGAGAGAAGGCTGCAAAGCTGCAATATCAGATGGCCGCAAGCAATTCAGAAATCCCGTATCCCCAAGGACACCCGCTGCCTTTCAGAAGTAGCAGGCAAGGGGGTGGAATAAATCATTTCCTCTGATCTTGTTAGTGTGGAGAATAGTGTGGGGAAGTGAGTGCATTGCAGGACTGGTGGTGACAGGCTGCTGTAGGCAGGGTGAGCCGAATAACAACATGCCCCTGCATCTCAAAAAATACTTTTGTGTGTGTATACACACACACACACACACACACACACACACACACACACACACACACACACGCACACACACACACACACACATACATATATATATATATATATATGCGTGCGTGTGTGTGTGTGTGTGTGTGTGTGTGTGTATGGAGGCCAGCAGTTGATGATGTCAAGTATTCTCTGCTGCTGCCGGACACCTTAGTTTTTTGAGGTAGGCAGGGTCTCACTGAATCTAGAGATAGCTGCTGCAGCCAACCTGGGTAGACATGCCCATGTTTTGGGTGCTGGGGACCTGACCTCAGCTCTCCAGGATTGCATAGCAAGAACTTTACCCACTGAGACATCTCCCAGCCCTTGCAATCATCATCTTCATAGCAACACCAATGCTGGCCTTACAGAGTGCTACAAACATTGTTTTCTAGAAATAACTTCAACTTGCTAGTTGAGGCTCTGATATTAGAATTTTAGAATTTCCTATTTAATATAGCTTTTCCTGAGGAGATACTTTAAATTTTATTTATATATCTATATCTAAGATTATATATCTACATAAAAAATCACCCATTAGATCCATCAAAGTCAAAAAGGAAATATTACCCAAATGATTAGCTGTTTAGAAGTTTGGAGACACAGAAACCCATAATTACAACCTTTCTCAAATCAAATGTTCCCTTTCAGTGATCTCATTAATTTAAATGTATTATTTTCTACTTCACAAAATTGTATTTTTCTTATTGTAAAAAGCATATATTATCTGTATTTTACAGCTTCTCACATAATCGCTTACTGCTCACGTGCTTGCCTAGGGTTTCCGTGTATGCTTGGACATGTTAACATTAGACAGTTGTTGATAAGTTCATAGCATGGTAGATTTTAGGTGACATTATTGCTCACATTCTGCTTCTCACTAGGCCAGCTGTTGTCACCAATGGCAGGGACTGCACTGTCTGTCCCACTGGGCATTGGAATGGCTGACTAACTGGTCACCCCAAGACTTCTGTATTTCTAGTCTATTTTCCAGAGTGATGTCATCTGACTTTATAAAATAAAACAGACTTCTTGTCATTCCTTTAGATATGCCTACTGCCCTTCAACATGCAGCTCCAATGTAACTGGTTTCCAGCTCCGCTCAGACTCAACTCCTTTACCATACAAATCTAATGTGCCTTGAGAGTACCCTTTCCTCTGCCTCCTTTATACCTGCTCTCTTACCCTTCTCTTTCAGGGAGTCTCATTGGTTATTCTAGGCAATTTTGCTTCTACTTTTGTGCCATAGACACACACACACACACACACACACACACACACACACACATGTTTTATGTGTAATCTAGGCATGATGAGTGAGGGAAAACATGCAATATTTGTCTTTCTGACACTGAATGTACTTCATATTGATACCTCAGTTGACAAGCTAAATAATTTACTTCCTCTTTATGACTGCAAAGCATTCCATTGCATGGATACATAAACCACACATTTGAAAATCAGTGTGAACTAGCCATGTGCTTTCGCCAGTTACTGCCACGTGTGTGACAGCTGGTTCCCTAGGTGCAGCTCTCTGTTCTCTCTTCCTTTCACACTTTCTTCTAAGATGATGCTCCCTCCGGCCTTTCTTCATCCCCCTGACCTTCCCTTCACTTCGCTGTCTCTACTGGTCTTTAAGTTTCAGGGGAAACAGTCTGTGCTTCAAACTGAATCAAGTGTCTATACTACCAGATTAGTGACCTTATTTTTACTAAAATGTATTTACTACCCCATTTATTATCATAAAATGTTCTTTGTAGGTGGTATCTGCTAGACACATAATTTAAGAAAATTGTATAATAGAATTATAATTTTAAAAAGTTAAGGAAAGTGATTTATTAAGAATTTAAGTACTCTAATGTGAATCCTTAGTTCAACTTTGCTTGAAGATGGAGTGACCAGTCAGATACTTATAACTGCTTGTTATGAACAAAAGTGGGTTTAAGATAAGAACATCAGAAGCTAGTCCATGTACACAATATAAGAAATGGAAGAAGAGGGATAAAGGGCACTGACTAAAGGTGACAAAGAGTAGCATATGTGATAAGGAAAAATGGCAAACTCTTAGAAGATGGGATCTCGTGCTAAAAAGAATCCCATCATTAGAAGTGGACAGTGTTAGAAAGTGTCCCATTCCTGGAAGCTAATTGGACTTACTTACAAAGGGAGCTACAGAATAACTCCCTGTGTTACCATAAGGGCTGAGTGGTATGGAAAAAACACAGAAGAATGCATTTAATCTTGAAATCCTCCCTCAGGTTGAGGCATGCATTTGCTCTCCAGCTCTTCAAAAGCCCTCAGTGGCCCACAGGGAATAGGGGATGGATTGGAGGAAGAAACAGCCGTAAAGAAGTTGTATGGGAGGGGCCTCTCAGGACAGCCTCGGTGTACGATTGATAAACAAGAAGCAAGTCCTGAAAAGTAAGGAACTCTAATCAGTAATTTTTACTGTATAGATTTCTCATCATTGCATTACAGACAGTTAAAAATATATATTTTGAATTATGGATATATAACATATATAATTATATATAACTGGTACACATATATGCTAATATTGTATGCTAAACTTATTTCTGGCCTACATATTTGCATGTGACAGATAGGAATGAAAACTAGTACATTTGAGTTATTGTAGACTGGGTACCAAAAGCCCCATTGTTGTCAGTGAAGTGATTTTCTGAAAGTGAGCAGCTCCTAAAGTGTTGAACAAAACAAAGTACATTATTCCTTCAGCTTACATGCTAGTTACATTTTTTGAGAAATTCAGTGAGAATTTAAAATGTGTAAAAATACTTTGGGCTGTTATGTATAACATGATCACAGTCTTTTTTTTTTTTTTTTTCTTTCATGACTGTCTGGTGGAACATTTGAAAGTCATAGGAGGCAAAGGCTCATTTTTCATTATGTAGGCCTGTCCTGCACATTACACAGCACCCTGCATCCCAGCTGCCCTTCAGAAAATACTAGTTTTATTCCCCATTAGCGAGACAGCCCCTCATCTCTCCCAAATTATAACCTCAAATACAGTGTCACTCTAGTTGAGCCCTATTATGGAGAGAGCCTCTCCCTTTCCCTCCATACATTTAGGATGGTTGTAGAAATTTGTTCTTTGTTTCTAATTTCTGAGAAATTGAAGGTTCCATGGCATTCAGGGGATGTCTGACTCCGCTATTGTATTATGGCTTGAATGTGGGAATGTTAAACATAAGGAGCACCTTTTAAAACATTTATCAAATAACACAAGGTCAGGGAGAACATATCAGGCTGTCTTGCTGCTACTTGGTAATCCATTGAATCAACCAGGGATGGCACATATGTAAGTTCTCAGTTTTCTTAGGATGGGCCTTGGTTATGCACTTGTATCTTGTCTAGGCTACCTTTGTTTTTAATTTCTCACAATTTCTATTAGTGTTTGTTCATTGAACAAAATGATGGGTTTTATAATGACATTTTTGTTCAAGTGGTAATCTATTCTTTGTCCATATTCACTCCCATTAGCCTCTCTAATTCCTTCTTCCCACACCCGAGAGCCTTCTTCCTTTTCTTAAATAGTTCTTTTAATTTCATGAAATATACACATATATACAAACATATACATACATTTTCACATATATGTACATGTTCATGCCCATGTATAGCATAACACTGAGTGTTTGTCCTTCTGGTTATGTCTCATTACACTTGAGATGATGGTATCCATCACTTGATATAATGGTATCCATCACTTGATATAATGGTATCCATCACTTGATATAATGGTATCTATCACTTGATATGATGGTATCCATCACTTGATATGATGGTATCCATCACTTGAGATGATGGTATCCATCACTTGAGATGATGGTATTCATCACTTGAAACGATGGTTCCAAATTCTACTAATTTACTTGCAAATGACATAATTTTGTTCTTCTTTTTTTTCATTGTTTTTGGTCTTGTACTGATAACTGAACCTAGGACCTTACTGTGCAAGGCAAGCATCCCTCTGCTAAACAGCATGTTTGCAGACTCTCCCCACTTTATTATTATTATTTTTTAAAATATCTTTTTATGATTATGTATTTTCCTCAATTACATTTACAATACTATCCCAAAAGTCCCCCATACCCCCCCCCACTTCCCTACCCACCCATTCCCATTTTTTGGCCCTGGCATTCCCCTGTTCTGGGGCATATAAAGTTTGCATGTCCAATGGGCCTCTCTTTCCAGTGATGGCCGACTAGGCCATCTTTTGATACATATGCAGCTAGAGTCAAGAGCTCTGGGGTACTGGTTAGTTCATAATGTTGTTGCACCCACAGGGTTGCAGATCTCTTTAGCTCCTTGGATACATTCTCTAGCTCCTCCATTGGGGGCCCTGTGCTCCATCCAATAGCTGACTGTTAGCATCCACTTATGTGTTTAACACTTATGTGTTAGCCCAGAAACTTAGTATACCCGAGATATAAGATACAAATTGCATAACACATGAAACTGAAGAAGAAGGAAGACCAAAGTGTGGACACTTTGCCCCTTCTTAGAATTGGAAACAATCACCCATGGAAGGAGTTACAGAGACAAAGTTTGGAGCTGAGACAAAAGGATGGACCATATAGAGACTGCCATATCCAGGGATCCATCCCGTAATTAGCCTCCAAACGATGACAACATTGTATACACTAGCAAGCCTTGGCTGAAAGGACCCTGATATAGCTGTCTCTTGTGAGACTAGGCCGGGGCCTAGCTACACTTCCTGGTACCATTTATGTACCGTACCAGTGGCAGGAATTATATGCAGTGGCAACACAATCCAGATGCATGCACATATCTGTGTCATCACTCTTGTATTCTGCATACGTTACTATATATAATTGATGTCTTTAAACCATCAGAAATGTAGTGCAAAAGAGGCTACATTTCCATTAAAAAGTACCATGTGTTCATTTAAAAATTAACACAAATGAGGGGCAATAATTATGTCTTACTACATACATTTTTGGTTAGTTTTCTTCATTTTTGCTCGTGAATAAGCTTTGAATATTTTTTAAAATTTTATTTATTTTTTAATTACGTATTACATTTCAAATGCTATCCCAAAAGTTCCCTATACCCTACCCCCACACTCCCCTACCCAACCACTCCCACTTCTTGGCCATGGTATTCCCTTGTACTGAGGCATATAAAGTCTGAAAGACCAAGGGGCCTCTCTTCCCAATGATGGCCAACTAGGCCATCTTCTGCTACATATGCAGTTAGAGACATGAGCTCTGGGCTACTGGTTAGTTCATATTGTTGTTCTACCAATAGGGTTGCAGACCCCTTTAGCTCCTTGGGTACTTTCTCTAGCTCCTCCATTGGGGGCCCTGTGTTCCATCCAATAGCTGACTGTGAGCATCCACTTCTGTGTTCGTTAGGCCCCGGCATAGTCTCACTAGAGACAGCTATATCAGGGTCCTATCAGCAAAATCTTGCTGGCTTATGCAATGGTGTCAGCCTTTGGAGGCTGATTATGGGATGGATCCCTGGGTGTGGCAGTCTCTAGGTGGTCCATCCTTTCGTCTCAGCTCCAAACTTTGTCTCTGTAACTCCTTCCATGGGTGTTTTGTTCCCAATTCTTAGAAGGGGCAAAGTGATCAAACTTTGGTCTTTGCTCTTCTTGAGTTTCATGTGTTTTGCAACTTGTATCTTGGGATTCTAAGTTTCTGGGCTAATATCCACTTATCAGTGAGTGCAAATCATGTGAGTTCTTTTGTGATTGCGTTACCTCACTCGATAATACACTCCAGGTCTATCCATTTGCCAGGGAATTTCATAAATTCATTATTTTTAATAGCTGCGTAGTACTCCATTGTGTAAATGTACCACATTTTCTGTATCCATTCCCCTGTTCAGGGGCATCTGAGTTCTTCCCAGCTTCTGGCTGTTATAAATAAGGCTGCTATGAACATAGTGGAGCGTGTGTCCTCCTTACCCGTTGGGACATCTTCTGGTTATATGCCCAGGAGAGGTACTGCAGGATCCACCGGTAGTACATTGTCCAATTTTCTGAGGAATCGCCAGACTGATTTCCAGAGTGGTTGTACAACCTTGCAATCCCACCAGCAATGGAGGAATGTTCCTCTTTCTCCACATCCTCACCAGCATCTGCTATCACCTGAATTTTTGATTATAGCCATTCTGACTGGTGTGAGGTGGAATCTCAGGGTTGTTTTGATTTGCATTTCCCTGATGATTAAGGATGTTGAACATTTTTTCAGGTGCTTCTCAGCCATTCAGTATTCCTCAGATGAGAATTCTTTGTTTAGCTCAGTACCCCATTTTTAATGGAGTTATTTGATTTTCTGGAGTCCAGCTTCTAGAGTTCTTTATATATATTGGATATTAGTCCCCTATCTGATTTAGGATAGGTTAAGATCCTTTCCCAATATGTTGGTGGCCTTTTTGTCTTATTGACGGTATCTTTTCTCTTACAGAAGCTTTGCAATTTTATGAGGTCCATTTTGTCGATTCTCAATCTTACAGCACAAGCCATTGCTGTTCTATTCAGGAATTTTTCCCCTGTGCCCATATCTTTGAGGCTTTCCCCCACTTTCTCCTCTATAAGTTTCAGTGTCTCTGGTTTTATGTGGAGTTCCTTAATCCACTTAGATTTGACCTTAGTACAAGGAGATAAGAATGGATCAATTCACATTCTTCTACAAGATAACTGCCAGTTGTGCCAGTATCATTTGTTGAAAATGCTGTCTTTTTTTTCCACTGGATGGTTTTAGCTCCCTTGTCAAAGATCAAGTGACGATAGGTGTGTGGGTTTATTTCTGGGTCTTCAATTCTATTCCATTGGTCTACTTGTCTGTTGCTATGCCAGTACCATGCAGTTTTTATTACAATTGCTCTGTAGTACAGCTTTAGGTCAGGCATGGTGATTCCACCAGAGGTTCTTTTGTCATTGAGAAGAGTTTTTGCTATCTTAGGTTTTTTGTTATTCCACATGAATTTGCAAATTTCCCTTTCTAATTTGTTGAAGAATTGAGTTGGAATTTTGATGGGGATTGCATTGAATCTGTAGATTGCTTTTGGCAAGATAGCCATTTTTACTATATTGATCCTGTCAATCCATGAGCATGGGAGATCTTTCCATCTTCTGAGATCTTCTTTGATCCCTTTCTTCAGAGACTTGAAGTTCTTATCATACAGATCGTTCACTTCATTAGTTAGAGTCACACCAAGGCATTTTATATTATTTGTGACTATAGTGAAGGGTGTTGTTTCCCTAATTTCTTTCTCAGCCTGTTTATCCTTTGTGTAGAGAAAGGCCATTGACTTGTTTGAATTAATTTTATATCCAGCTACTTCACTGAAGCTGTTTATAAGGTTTAGGAGTACTCTGGTGGAATTTTTAGTGTCACTTATATATACTATCATATCATCCACAAATAGTGATATTTTGACTTCTTCCTTTCCAATTTGTATCCTCTTGATCTCCTTTTGTTGTCAAATTACTGTAGGTAGGACTTCAAGTACTATATTGAATAGGTATGGAGAAAGTGGTCAGCCTTGTCTAGTCCCTGATTTTAGTGGGATTGCTTCAAGCTTCTCACCATTTACTTTGATGTTGGCTACTGGTTTGCTGTAGATTGCTTATATCTTGTCTAGGTATGGGCCTTGAATTCCTGATCTTTCCAAGACTTTTATCATGAAGGGGTGTTGGATTTTGTCAAATGCTTTCTCCGCATCTAACAAGATGATCATGTGGTTTTTGTCTTTGAGTTTGTTTATATAGTGGATTACGTTGATGGATTTCCATATATTAAACCATCCCTGCACCCCTGGAATAAAACCTACTTGGTCAGGATGGATGATTGTTTTGATGTGTTCTTGGATTTGGTTAGCAAGAATTTTATTGAATATTTTTGCATAGATAGATATTCATAAGGGAAATTGATCTGAATTTCTCTATCTTTGTTGGGTCTTTCTGTGGATTAGGTATCAGAGTAATTGTGGCTTCATAGAATGAATTGAGTACAGTACCTTCTGTTTCTATTTTGAGGAATAATTTGAGGAGAATTGGAATTAGGTCTTTTTTGAAGGTCTGATAGAACTTTGCACTAAACCCATCTAGTCATGGACCTTTTTTTTTTTTTTTTTTTTTCCCCTTGGTTGAGAGACTATTAATGACTGCTTCTATATCTTTAGGTGATGTGAGACTGTTTAGATCATTAATCTGATCCTGTTTTAAGTTTGGTACCCTGTATCTGTTTAAAACATTGTCCACTATATCCAGGTTTTCCAGTTTTGTTGAGTATAGCCTTTTGTAGTAAGGTCTGAAGGTGTTTTGGATTTCCTCAGGTTCTGTTGTTATGTCTCCCTTTTCATTTCTGATTTTGTTAATTAGGGTGCTGTCCCTGTGCCTTCGAGTGAGTCTGGCTAAGGGTTTATCTATCTTGTTGATTTTCTCAAAGAACCAGCTCCTCATTTGGTTGATTCTTTGAATAGTTCTTCTTGTTTCCACTTGGTTGATTTCGCCCCTGAGTTTGATTATTTCCTGACATCTACTCCTTGTATGTGAATTTGCTTCCTTTTGTTCTAGAGCTTTTAGGTGTGTTGTCAAGCTGCTAGTGCATGCTTTCTCTAGTTTCTTTTTGGAGGCACTCAGAGCTATGAGCTTTCCTCTTAGAAATGCTTTCATTGTGTCCCATAAGTTTGGGTATGTTGTGGCTTCATTTTCATTGAACTCTAAAAAGTCTTTAATTTCTTTCTTTATTCCTTCCATGACCAAGGTATAATTGAGGAGAGTGTTGCTCAGTTTCCACGTGAATGTTGGCTTTTTATAATTTATGTTGTTATTGAAGATCAGCCTTAGTTCATGGTGATCTGTTGGATGCATGGGACAATTTCAATATTTTTGTATCTGTTGAGGCCTGTTTTGTGACCAATTATATGGTCAGTTTTTGAGAAGGTACCATGAGGCGCTGAGAAGAAGGTATATCCTTTTGTTTTAGGATAAAATGTTCTGTAGATATCTGTTAAATCTATTTGTTTCATAAGTTCTGTTAGTTTCCCTGAGTCTCTGTTTATTTTCTTTTCTAGGATCTGTCCATTGGTGAGAGTGGGGTGTTATAGTCTCCCACTATTATTGTGTGTGATGCAATGTGTGCTTTGGGCTTTACTATGGTTTCCTTAATGAATGTGACTGCCCTTGCATTTGGAGCATAGATATTCAGAATTGAGAGTTCCACTTGGAAGATTTTACCTGTGATATGTATGAAGTGCCCCTTCTTGTCTTTTTTGATAACTTTAGGTTGAAAGTCGAATTTATTCAATATTAGAATGGCTACTCTAGCTTGTTTCTTCAAACCATTTGCTTGGAAAATTGTTTTCAAGTCTTTCTGAGGTAGTGTCTGTCTTTTTCTCTGAGATGGGTTTCTTGTAAGCAGCATAATGTTGGGTTCTGTTTGTGTAGCCAGTATGTTAGTCTATGTTTTTTTATTGGGGAATTGAGTCTGTTGATATTAAGAGATATTAAGGAAAAGTAATTGTTGCTTCCTGAGTTGGCATTCTGTTCTTCTGGCTGTCTTCTTTTAGGTTTGTTTAAGGATAACTTTCTTGCTTTTTCTAGGACGTAGTTTCTGTCCTTGTATTTTTTTTTTTTTTAATTCTTTGAAGAGCTGGATTTGTGGAAAGATATTGAGTGAATTTCGTTTTGTCATGGAATACTTTGGTTTCTCCATCTATGGTAATTGAGAGTTTTGCTAGGTACAGTAGCCTGGGCTGGCATTTGTGTTCACTTAGTGTCTATATTACATCTGTCCAGGATCTTCTGGCTTTCATAGTCTCTGGTGAGAAGTCTGGAGTAATTTTAATAGTCCTGCCTTTATATATTACTTGACCTTTTTCCCTTGCTGTTTTTAATATTTTGTCTTTATTTAGTGCATTTGTTGTTTTGATTATTATGTGTCGGGAGTAATTTCTTTTCTGGTCCAGTCTATTTGGAGTCTTGTAGGCTTCTTGTATGTTCATGGGCAACTCTTCCTTTAGGTATGGAAAGTTTACTTCTATAATTTTGTTGAAGATATTTGCTGGCCATTTAAGTTGAAAATCTTCCTTCTCATCTGCTCCTATTATCCATAGGTTTGGTCTTCTCATTGTGTCCTGGATTTCCTGAATGTTTTGAGTTAGGATCTTTTTGCATTTTTAATTTTCTTTGATTGTTGTGTCCATGGTCCCTATGGAATATTCTGTACCTGAGATTCTCTCTTCCATCTCTTGTATTTTGTTGCTGATGCTCACATCTATTTGTGTTTCCTTTTAAAGGCTTCTAGCTGTTTACCTGTGTCTTCCTGTATTTCCTTGTTAATGTCCTCCATCATCATTATAAGAAGTGACTTTAGATCCATGTCTTGCTTTTCTGGTGTGATGGTGTCTCCAGGACTTGTTATGGTGGGAGAGTTTGGTTCTGATGATGCTAAGTATCCTTGGTTTCTGTTGCTTCTTTCTTATGCTTGCCTCCTGCCATCTGATTATCTCAAGTATTTGTTGTCCTCAATATATCTGATTGGAGCCTGTCCTTCCTATAATCCCAGTTGATTCAAAACTCCTCAGAGTCCATCATTCTCTGTGATTCTTTGCTTGTGGGCTCCTGTGAACCTGAGATTCTGGGTTTGTCAGAGTTCTTAGCAGTCAAGTTCCTCTGAGACCTTAAAATACTGGTTTGACCAAGCTCCTTTTATCCTGGGATCCTGTTGTCAATGATCCTGGGCGTGTTACAGTGCCTGGAAGTGTAGTCTCCTTTGAGGAGCATGGAGCTGTCTGGTCAGTGGTCCTAAGATCTCATGGAGAGTCCTCTAGGGACCATGGTGGTGTCCACCAACTCTGCGCACAAGGTGACCAGGTACTGGTGCCAACAAGAAGGGACTTGCAACCCTGGTCAGGCCGGTTTTCTGCTTCCCTAATGCTGTCTCAGGTCCCGTGCAATTGGATTGGAACAGAAGTTGTGTTCCACTCAGCAGAGGTCCTAAGAGCACATGGAGAGTCCTCAAGGGACCTTGGGGGTGTCTGCCGACTCCACGCCCAAGGTGACCTGGTGCCTGGCGCCTACCAGAAGGGTGGTTTTGAATAGTTTTAATTTTACTTGTTTACTTTCCCTCTTATATTTTGTAAGAGCATGTTTAGTATTTATACATCACTGAACTTTAAATCTGGAAAGAATTCTGACTACAGAAAAGAAATTTTGGAGGAGTTTCTTTTGTTCACACATGAAGTTGTATTGATGAGGACCTTCACATTAAAAACTTATCACAAGCCAGTTGTGGTGATGCAATCTTCTAAACCCAGCCCTAGGGATGCAGAGGCAAGCTATTCTCTGTGAGTTCAAGGCCAGTCTGGCTTACATAGCAAGTTTTATTTCATCTAATTCTCCATACTGAGGCCATCTCAAAAGCAAAACAAAAACAAACTCAAAATAGCAACAAGAGAACATTTTCAGGAGGGCTGGTGAGATGGCTCATCAGGGCATTTTGTTGCCATGCCTGAACTGTGTCTGAGACTTATAAGGTAGAAGCATAGAACTGACCCCCAAGTCATCTCTTGCTCTCACCACACCCTGATAAAATAGTAAATAAATGTAATTTAAGAATTAAAAATTAATGTAAATCTGATAGGCAAAGACACAGATATAGCTAGACTCTAGAAGGGACATATTTATAAAAATTTCCAAGAGTGAAAACAGGAATGGACTCCCCTGCAAATAAATGACATGTTCACATGACTGTCCTTATGTTTTTCTGCCCCTCAGTCTCATATCTTACTCATATCTGGGATGACACCATGGAGACATCATTCTAGATTCATTGATGTAAACACTATATTCTATAATTTTGTATTTTCATGTTTCATTATCTTTTCCTGTCTGTGTTGGGGCCTAACCTGGGCCTTGTGCATGCTAGGCCTCTCCAGATCTCCATCAGATCCCTTTCTTCTCCTCAGAGACGATCCATGAAGGGTTCAGTATTGAGAAAGTGGGGAGTATTGTACCATCTATAGCTCTACACATTGTTTTAATGCATATTAAAATTTGATCATGAGATTGTTTTTGGAGGAACCTTGACAATCTGACTCACCTTATATTGAGCCAACATGACAGAAAAACACATCATTTTTTCCTAAGATGAAATGAAGCAGTCATGAAAGTAATGGAAAGGATATATAGTCTAAAACAAAGCAACGTAATTTGTAGTGTGAATTGTCAAATATTTATAATCTCACTTAAGCTCCCCAGGTAACATAATTGCCAGTATTAAAGAATCTGTTTTGTTTTGTCATCTCAATGGAACATTTTGCCTTGAGACTTAATTAATGCATTCTTCTTTTAAACATGTGTTCAAGACACAATGAGTATACCCTTAGATAACCTTCAGGAATACCACACATTTCTGCAGTGTTTCAAGAGGCAGAAAACAGCAAAGAGAGCTTGGCACTTCTTTCTCTGTCTAAGAGTAGGAGAGGAGAGTTCTGTTGCAGTCACCCTTATTAAGAAGCTGTCAGTAAGGGATTTCCTCCCTTGGATGAAAACAAAAGGAGCTATAGAAGTCTGTGCATTAAGATAGCCCCTACAAGGCATTAGGATAAATAAAAGTAGGTAATATTAATGATGCTCATTAACAGACGTCAGTGTTGGGGATGAAGGCAACTCCATGCCAAAGCATTTCATACATTACACTTCTCAAAACTGTCAGCCTTTTGACTTTGATGTATGTCCACCTGGATAGTTTTAATAAGCTCCCATGCTCCATTCTTTGCATATACCCTGAAGAATCCTGGGAATTGCTGGTGGCGATGTCACAGAGACATTTTTGCCCAATAATTGTTGCTTTCTTTCGATGAGTGAAGACTCAGATCATTGCATTCTCACTTACTCATGGTGGAATCATTTGTCTTAAGAATTAATTTAAAAATATTGAATGACCAAGCAGAATTATTTTTTGTAATTTATTTGAAAGAGTCTTCCTCAGGCTGTGGCCTGTATAACTAATAGAATCATATATGTGTAAACTGCTTTTGATGTAGAAGCCAAAATGCAGAATAATAGCTTGTCAAACTGTCACTTGCAAGTGAGATCATAGATTTCATAGTCCAAACTAGGTTGTGCTCTTTCCTTTTTTGCCAGTTCATACTTTAATAGCCATATTACGTGCTAAACCCTTTGATTATCCCAACACTTGACAGATGGTAGGCTGTTAATTTCTACGTAGGAGAGAGTGATTGCCAGCACCCTAACAGTATCTAACAAAACATGAAATGTCAGGATCCACTTTTGCTTACATTTTGCTCGACTTCATTTTAGCAAGGTAATACTGGGCATAAGAGTTTTAGTGGCTTAGCATATGTTTCATTTTCTAAACTGAATTGTTTTACTTACGATTAGAAGTATAAAGGATCATAGAGAAAGTAATTTTTCTTGTTTATGTTCTTGTTTTTGCTCTCCTGTAGAGAATTGTCATCGGCATTAAG